>NC_056729.1:1173296944-1173359444 GCF_019279795.1 Protopterus annectens | reverse complement strand
GGTGTTATTTCACTGCGGCTTAAAAGGCACGTCACCTGTGTCCCTAATCCTCTACTTTAAATGAGAGTATTTATGCAGTAGGTATTACAGATACAGCAGTTATTCCACTAAATATTGGTTTCAATAGAGGAGCTGAAAATTACCTTTATAAAGCTATCCACTTTATTTATATCAATAATTGTAGTGGATGGAAGAGTGGAGATAGTGGAGAGTGTGACAAAAATAGATAAGCTGTGTCACTACCAGAGAAGGCAATGATGTAAAGTGGGGTAACAATAAAGCAGTGTGTACAAGGAAAGGGGTCTGTGCACTGAAACTTGAATTAGACTGCACAACTCATAAGGAAGAGTAAATGTATATTAGTTAGAAGGATGATAGTAGAGTTTATGCAAGGCACTGGGGGCAAAACAAAAACATTATGAGTTAACAGAAAGAGAAAGCACAGGAAAGTGTCATGAATGAAAGTGCATCCTGAATGAGATAACTAAATGAGACTTTATCAGAACTGCAATTAAATTGCTAGTATATATGGGGTCCTTTAGGAATATCATGTAAGCCAATCCAAATGCAACATTAAGTAAAACCTTTATAGAGTATTATTTTTTTGTGCATGAGGGCCATTACCAATCCTACAGGGAAGAGCACCAAAGTAATCTCTTTTGCTGGGAATTTCACTTTAGTAATGGATATGAGACTGTAACAGCAAAATTACAATTCATAGGCTTCAGATAAGAGGCCTGTGTTGTCCATTACCTTACTTGGATAGAGGGAAGTTTCTTTGCTCACCAGTGGGAGTGGGGAGCCTTGAGCAGCCTACCTGTCCCTGTAGGAAGTGACCTCAGCACAAGAAGCTGTAGTAATTGGTTGTTTTGGACCATTTCTAGCTCTTTTGTAGTTCACTGTTTAAAATCCACGTTTGCACGGCTTTGTGCGGTTGTGCGTAAACAAGATTAAACTTTTTCTGGCTCCGCCAAGTCTGCTCTTCAAATTTTCCCTTAAGGAAGCTCTACTCTTAGTATAACCAGACTACTCACTATATTATAAGCCTAGCACTTGTTCTCAATACTTCTCTACTAAGTAAGCACTCTCGTACCAAGTAAAGCACTACATCTACTTACCACCCCTGTGAATATCCACTTCCCTTAAAGGTACAGCACTCCCTTATACTGTTCTAGCATGTCAAGTGGTAGATTACTGGCGTCGTCTCCAATTCAGCTGGTCAATCTGGGTATCTTGAGACAATGCTACAATTGTCTCATGTACACAGGCAACCCTCTCCTCCTCCCAACAAACACAAATACATGTGAGAGATGCAACTATATAGCCAAACTGGAGGCTGAACTCTCTCAACTCAGGGCTGGCATGACCAGACAGGAGGAGATGGCAACCACACACACAACAATCCCAGTCCCACATATACCTACCACAACTGCAAACCAAACACATAAAAACACAAAGACATACCCGGAGGCTCTAATAAAAAACTTACCAAAACAACAGAGGCTCCCAAAGCAGACATCCAAAAATCCACCACTTCAAAACAAAACACATGCAACACATACTTCAATAAATCAGTGTGTCAACCAATCACAGCCCTTAAGGCCTAACACCTTGCCTGATACACTAGTAATAGGTGACTCTATAGTCAGACACACTGATGTCCCGCTGACCAGGCTGAACAAGGAGAAGGTGACTGTGAGCTGTCTATCAGGAGCTAGGATCCGCCACATAACACACGCACTCAAGTCACTCCAAAGCAACTACAAATATGACTCCGTCATTGTCCATGCTGGTGTGAATGACCTGAGACGTACCTCCCTGGACTACATGAAAAGAGACATAGAGGAGCTCTCTGATTATGTAGCCCAGGCTGGTATGACCCTGACCCTGAGCAGCATCCTGCCCTCACCAAGAATGATACCACAATACAAAGACAAGATGATCAGCTTTAACAATTGGCTCAAGTACTGGTGTCATTCTAAGGGGATCCAATATCTGTCTGCCTGGGATGACATGTTGGACAAGCCACGCTGCTCAAGGGATGGCTTACACCTGTCACCACTGGGCTTCCAGATATTGGCTAAGGCTCTTGCCACCCCATAGTACCTTTTTTAGGCAAGGCTCAAAAGACAAACCCACCTCCTTAGAAAACAAAAATGGAAAAAACTAAGGGTAATGCTGCTCAACGCCAGAAGTCTAAATCTCAAGATGCAGGCACTTGATGCACTCCTCAGCATGGAGAACATCGACGTCTGTGCAGTAACTGAAACCTGGTTCAAGGCTCCAGAGAGCACCCCAGCACTACCAGGCTATACCAGTATCATGCTTTTCGCCCCAAAACCCGGGCCGAACCACAAAGGAAAGGGGAGTGTCCATATTCATCAAGGACACCCACACCTCCAGGTTAGTAGCAACACATGAAGCATCAGAGACCATACAGGTGCAACTAACCATAGGCAAAACTGCTATACAACTGGTAGCATGCTACAGACCACCCTCCCAATCTCAAGAACCCCACTCAGCCTTCCTGAAGACATTGGAGGATATGAATGTATCACAAAATACCATCATACTGGGAGACTTCAACTACCCAAACATAGATTGGGTACATTATTCTAGCCCTAATACCCTAGCCCAAAGGTTCCTGGAATTCATAAATTCAAATGCACTGGAACAACTAGTCACCTCTCCCACTAGGGGAGATAATATACTAGACCTGATCATCACAAACATGGGGACAAAATGCTCCACACCGGAAGTATACCCTCACTAGTGAAATCTGACCACAAACTAATCACCCTGGATATACATATCCCACCTCCACCCCCAGCACAAAAGACCACAGTGAAAAACTTCTCAAAAGCAGACTTCACTCTTCTTAAGACTGAGATGGTATCCTTTAAGCCCACTGTGCCAGTGGATACCACATCCCACAATGCTGAATCCTTCACAAATGCTTTCTATGGACATCTCCAAGAATGCATGGATCATGCAATCCCAAACAAATCCAAGTCCCTCTCCATCAAAGGTAAGCGTCCTGTCTGGTGGACCTCAGCCATAAACAAATTGTATAACAAAAGAAGGAAGCTACTGCACGTCAGAGCAAAATCCCATGAAGGGAAGACATCTCTGATCAACATTAGCAGAAAACTACTTTCTCTCATAAAAACATCCAGGGCCAACTTTGAGAGAAAAATCGCTAAGGACACTAAAGATAACCACAAAGCCTTCTTCAGCTATGTTAAAAACCTGGGTGGAAACCCTCAGATATGCTCAGAGTTGGTTCACAACAACATAAAATACACTGAACCCACAGATATTGCCAACATTCTGGCTGACAGGTTCAGTGCAAATTTCTCCCCTCCTTCACCCCCAAAAGAAGAAATACTTATCCCAGCTGAATGTAATCTCCCTGTCATCTCAGATGTCCAAGAGAGAACCGCCCTAAACAAAGCAAAAAACACAGCATCAATGGGACCTGACGGTATCCCGGGTTGCGTGTTACGTGAACTCCAAGAGGAGCTAAACCCACACATACAAATGCTATTTAACCTTAGCCTTATTTCGGGATATGTACCTGAACACTGGCGTACAGCAACAGTGGTCCCACTCCACAAGGGGGGTGCCTCTACAGACCCTGGAAACTACTGACCCATAAGCTTAACCGGCCAGGTCTGCAAAGCTATGGAAAGAATCATTAAGGAACTCATAAACAGAGACATAGGGGACCTACAGACACTTGACCCCACCCAGTTCAGCTTTGTAAAGGGCAGATCCTGCCTTTTAAACCTGGTTGACTTTTTCGAAACAGTCACTAGAGCCATTGATGAGGGCAAAGCAGTCCATACAGCATACCTGGACTTGGCTAAGGCCTTCGACACAATACCCCACTCAGGCATCATAGATAAGCTCAACAGCTTAAAAGTAAACCCTTATGTCACTAGATGGGTTGCAAACTAGCTAAAGGACAGAACCCATAAAGTTAAAATCACTGGAGCAATGTCAGACTCAAAGCCAATCACAAGTGGTGTCCCACAGGGATCTGTCCTGGGACCCCTCTTGTTCGGCATTTATTTCTCAGATGTTAAAGCAAACATGGGAGGGCTGTGGCTGACAAAGTTCGCAGATGACTGCAAACTAGGCGCCATAGTCGATACACCAGCAGACACACACATCCTACAAAAAGGCCTCACAGAAACGGACAACTGGTGCCGGAGTCACGGCCTTAAACTAAATGCCAAAAAATGTATAGTCATCCCCTTTGGGAAAAACAAAGTACCCACAAATTATCACATAGACAGCAACCCACTGAGTACGGAAAAAGTAATCAGAGACCTAGGGACCCAAGTCGACAGCGACCTCTCATTTGACACCGATGTTGCCAAAGTGGTTAGAAAAACATTCTACCTTGCACACCTCATCATGAAGGGATTCACATCCAGATCCAAGGATGTCATTGTACCCCTATATTCCTCCCTCATCAGACCCATGATTAAGTACAATGCCCCATTTGGTATGTACCTCACCCGGCATTTGCAAACAGCTGGAGAGACCACAAAAGTACCTCACCAAAAGGATCAAGGGTCTCCAACATATGTCTTATTCTGCCAGACTAAAGAAATGTCAGCTCTATTCAGTAGCATACCGCCTGCTCAGAGGTGATCTCTGCCTGACGTACAAGGCCATGTCCAATCAGGATCTGATGGACATGCTCCACCTCAAAAAATCCAAATCCACCAGGACCACGAGAGCTAAAGACCTAAATCTCGGCACAAGTATGAATAGGACATGCTGGAGGGATAGATTCATAACCCAGAGGCTTCCCATGCTTTGGAACAAGATCCCAGTTCATATTAGGCAGAGCCCCTCACTGACTCTTTTCAAGAGAAATCTTGATGAGTGGATGGGAGATCGTAAGTTTACCCCGGGGGTCACATCTGTGTCACTGCTAGACAGGGGCACAGTAAACTAATTCTATTATATAAGGGGACCTTCATTGTGTCACTACTAGACAGAGGCACAGTATTCTAAATTTATTCTGTACATTTTTTGTACCACTTCATGGGGTGGCAAAAGCCACACCACTATGGCTAGGCTTACAAATGCCCCAGGGCAGATAGCCTAGTACTATATTATGAAACTATGAAACTATGAATTGGTGACTCTGAACATAGTAGAGGCAGTACACTTCAACATAGGAACAACATCATCCTGGGCAAATTATACAGTCTAGCAGTAGTATTGTTCAATGAAAGGTTGAAATACTCAAATTTGTATCCCTGAGGTATCTAGATTTGGCTTCTGAAGTAGGATTTGCAAGTACTGTAGTTAATCCAAACACTGTAGGGTGAGAGAATGTTCTATTGTTTAGGATATGGAACATATTTTTATTTTTTATGGTTCATGGGTAACTATTAGACTAGCTGTTTTTGTGGGCCATTTTAAGCCTAGCCATTTTACTCTAAAAGTGAGAATCAAACTCTGTACTTTGTGCATGAGAGGTAAACATTTTGACCATTATGTCAGCACCCAATACCCCCATTTCAGAAAGATGGACTGTAACACTAATTAAACCACTATGCTGGCTTTGCAATCCACAAGAAGATCATATGGAAGGCAACTAAGGGGCAAGTACAGAGAAACAGTCTTGCCACAGTAAGCTGAACATTGGGGTACTGCGCAGTGGCATGGCTCAGTTATTAGTGGGGAGATACTCGGTCTTAGATAATGAGACACAATGATAGTTCTAACTGCTGGAATACGAGGTGATGATGACATGGCTTCTATAAAGCAATTTGAAATCTAGATGTGTTTGGGGCATATGAGTGTTTGTCAGTTGGTACACAAATAACACATATACTCCCTGTAGTTGTAAATCTAGTCTCCAGAAGGTTTAAATCCAGACTGAACTGTCTAGAAGATGTACCCCTTATATTAAATAATCCTTTTCAGTCATAAAACATTGTATATCTACCCGATAGCATGCATTAAGTTGTGAATGATACTGTCAAATGGCCCTTGACTCAAAACTTAGCCTGTTATGGAACTCTCACATCAACACACGGTATTCTGTACACATTCAAAACGCATTCTAATAAATGCAAATCTTCAATCTTTAGTATCATGATCAACTCTCAGACTGTCCATTTATATGTCTGGTATCTTCAATTGTCTTCCACATCAGGAATCTTTTAGAGGGCTATTGAACTTCTAAGACTGAGAAACATTTCCCTGCAACTCTTAACTAATGTAGTTTTGAAAGTCTTTATTTTCTTGTAACAATACTGGCTGCAACAAGTACCTTTAGCCTTTTCTCTGGAACTTCAGTGTACTTGCTTTAATTAAATGTCTGATTCCCCCAGTGCAGATTTCAGCCTTGTGTTTGAACACCAAAGAATGTAGGTTTAGTTTCTTTACTAACAACTTTAGTTTCAGGTTGTTAATATTCCAATGGTTTTGTATTCTCACTACCTTTCCAGCTTGGTTGTCACCTGCAGTTTCTGTCATAATTTGTTCTCTTTCTACTAATTTCTTTTAGTTTCCTTTGCTTTGTTTTGCTTTTTAGGCTTTGGTAATTAAGTTATCTACTTCTGTCTCTAGTTATTTCTTTTACTGTTTCCTTTATTTTGTTATTCATTTTTGGACACTGGTACTTAACTTCTCTAGTTTTGTCTCTACTGATTTATTTCCCTGTTTCTTTTACTTTGTATTAATTTGGGGCATTGAGAATTAACTTCTGAGTTTTTTGACCAATTAATAGTTTAAGTGCTGACAGATGACATTCTTAATGGTGTTCTCCATTATTCTAAAATCATGAGATACATCATAAGTTCATAATATTCTTACAGGCAAGGGTCCTCAAGAATTTTAGTCATGACTCACATTAGTACTGAGAGACTATTAGTTATCCCTGATAACAATATTATTTCCACGCACCCCTATTATTAATTTACAGTCTCTCATCCAAGCATCAGGTCTGGTTTTGAATGAAGATAGAATGTTAATTGCTTAACATATAGAGGGAGTTTGTTCTAAAGGTAGAAAATGTACTGGGTTACAAATATGTAATGCCAATAGTTGGCATTGATCTTGTGATGAAGGTTGAAGTCTTCGGTACCAGTGTTAGACAGAACCTTAGTTCTCTGAAAGTGGAGGAATCAAAAATAGGAAGGCTTCCAGTGCCTGAAAGTGTAACTAGAGCTCTCTCATCAGGAATCTATAGGAAACACTAGAAGGAGAGGTTTTAGCCTTCTTGAGTAGCTTAGATTGTGTAGTCCAGATATCTAATTACTCCAAAGTCTTTCAAGTCTTTCAGGTCCTTCAAGATGCCTTGTGAGGTACATCCAGTCTGAAACATTGAATTAAATGACATGTCTAATAAGGGAAGATTATAGAGAGAACAAGACTCTGTGAGACCTATAGGAAATATTCCTACAGATCAACTGAACAAAATAGAAAGGAAAGAGTGTTGTGTTTCCCAAAGGCATCTACACTGCATGTAATTTGTGTCTTTGACACACTAGGTATTGGTCTGGTCCAGGTCCTGCTTGCATATCTAGGTGTCTGAGAGGGACTTGACAACTGTACCCAATTTGAAATCATCAACCATCTTAACCACAGTCACAGTCCTTTGACATTTGCTTTTAACTCTGAGACATCAGTGCCAAAGAGCAGAGGGCTTAGGACAGAGCCCTTTCAAACCCTATTGGTAATACTGCTCGGCCTAAAGGATGTACCCCTCATGTAAACAGTCTGTGACAGCCAGACAGTCTGCTACTGAGCCAATTACAAAATGGTATATATTATGCTTGAAGAGTTTGTCTATGATAACAACATGTGAGATGGTGTCAAAGGCTGTGATTAGGTCATGGCAAGCATTATAGACAGTCTAGCCATCATATCATCCAAGCATCAGTGACCTGTTGAAGAAATTACCTACATATAGTAGGCATAACCTACCATTCAAAATTGGAAATTGGTTTAGATCCAATTTTTGTAACTCATCTATATCATTCTGTATCAGCTCAGCAATTATTCATGCCTTAATAGGTCTATAGTTTCTGTGGTCTGTCATGGGTCACCTTTGTGCAATGGTAGTACTATAGGCATTCTTCACATTTCAGTGACATAACCCACATACAGATTTAAACTGAAGAGGTCTAAAAGGAGTTTGGCTAAGTGGTGCTTGACACTTCCTAGCAAAAACAGCCTGAGGTATTATCAAATCCCAAGGAGCTGGTATTTACTGGTTTTGTATATTTAAGATATATCTTGGACCAAGATAATCTTGAAAGGGAAGGAGTGGTTGTAAATGAGGGAATATCTGGGTGGATAGGAGGAGTCAAATTAGCATGCAATTTGTCTGCCAGAATATTAGCAATGGTTTTAGGATTTGAGTGGGAGACTCTGCTGGAAATGAGTATGTCACAATAATGGGTATTATTTCAAAGTGTCCTAATGTAACTAAAGAAGGCCTTGTGGTTATATTTAAATGTGATAGTGATCCTTAGTTCACACCTGCCCTTGCATTTCTTGATGGTGATTTTACTTATAAGTTTATGTTCTTTTTATATTGGTAAAGTATGGCTCTGTTACAGATAGCCTGATGTTTTTTCTTTTTGTTGTAAAGCTTGCTTATTTGGGAATTCCACCATATGGGGTTATTTCTGAATTTACTATTATTCTTAAGGGAGATTTGAATGGACTTCATGATGAAGCTGTCCATAACAGAATAGAATTTAGAGGACTGTGCAATAGCATTGTGTACTGTGAACTTGGAGAAATTTGCCATTTCTAGTTGTCAGTAACAGCTGTAAATAGTAGGAGGTTTGTTTGGAGGAACTGCAAAATATTGTGTCTTTTGGAGAGGCAAAATGTTCTTTAAGTGGGAAGGCTACTCCAAGGTGGTCAGTTACATTAAGGAGGTATAGATATCAGGAGCAGTACAAGACAGGAAGAAGTTGGTAAGAACAAGCTTAAGAAGAATATTATGACTGGTGGGGAGGAGAAAATCATGATCAAGGGAATAAGTATTAATAAAACTGAGCATAGTTGTTGTACAGCTGCAGTGGAGTACTTAAAGTCAGCCATAACAAGTGTATTCAGTTTGATGGAGAGCTTTTCAGTATGACTCAGGTAATCAGCATGCTCACAGAAGGACATAGTAGTGGACCTGTAGCTGGCAAAGATAATTGTAAGCTGTTTTACTGTGAGTTATATAGACCATTACAAGTTCTAGTACACCATGATGATTTGACATGAAACAGAAGGTACTGTAACACATAGAGATACTTTGTTGCAACTCCCTCTACAGCTGAACAAATGGCTGGTGTTAAAACCTGATAAGAAGAGTGTGCTGTCTTTGCACTGAATCCAGGTTTCCAGAACTACACAATCTAAGGTGTAAAGTTCAGACATGTTTTATCAAGTTTCCAGCATTGAGCAGTACTACAATGATACTGCCCAAAGTAGAACTTGCTAAGCAGATATGCAGATGAGTTGAATGTTGCATAAAAAGCAGTACTCTGGGTGCAACAACAGCTTTTGTCAGTATGCAAAAGTCATGAGATGACATAAGCTGGATCCCTCTGGAATGACACCACTTCAAAGATGCATCAAATAATCTTTCAAAGATTTGTCTTCTTTGCATAGTTAATTCTACTTGTCTCTACTTGTTCCAACTGAAAGGGTATGTGAAATGCTTAAATTCCCACTCATGCATTTGAATTCTGAACTTTTGTACTTAAGACAGTTGTACTTTTTTCAAATATGACAACATCAAGTATTCCATGTCTTGAAAATGTAAACTTTAAAGCATTAATCACACCTGCACTTCTTTTACCTCTCAGTCTGAATATTTTAAAGAACTTGGAATAACTTTAGATAGAGAACTATATCTATATATATATATATATATATATATATATATATATATATATATATATGGATCACCTTTAAAACCTCGAAACCGCGTTTGCCCGACACACTAATGACCGAAACGAAAAGACCGACAACATAAAACGCCGAAAACGCAAAACACTGAAAACCATTACACCAACACACTACACGTAAACAACACAGTACACTACATAACATATGCACTATCCCTAACCCAAACCCTAACCCTAAGGTCCGACACTACCGCACACTTACCCTACCTGCACCCTAACCCTAACTCACTTACCCACCCCTAAACCCACAGTCCCTCGCTATCGCACACACACCCTACCTGCACCCTAACCCTAACTCACTTACCCACCCCTAAACCCACAGTCCCTCGCTATCGAACACACACCCTAACCCTAACTCACTTACCCACCCCTAAACCCACAGTCCCTCGCTATCGCACACACACCCTAACTGCACCCTAACCCTAACTCACTTACCCACCCCTAACCCACAGTCCCTCACTATTGCACACTTACCTGTCCGCTCCCTAACACTAAATCCCTCACTCGATCGCACACTTACCGAGTCCGTCGGGTTCTCACCTTTTCGGTCATCTGCGTTTTCGGTATTCTCGTCCCGTCGGATTCCGTTTCGGGCAAACGCGAGTTCGAGATTTTAAAGGTGACCCAAATATATATATATATATATATATATATATATATATATATATATATATATATATATATATACATATACACACACACACACACACACACACACACACACACACACACACACACACAGACACACACACACACACATACATAGATATCTCTATATCTATATAGATAGCACACCTCGCTGTTGGTTGCATCATTATAATGGCAGAAGGACTATATACTGAAAGGCATAATAATGTGGCAAGACCATTGCACTGGGGATTGTGCAAATGTTATGGTATTGAAGTGGCTGAAAAATACTGGAAACATGAGCCACAAAGCATCATAGAAAACCATAAAGTCTAAATCACGAGATCATCCATTACCAACAGTTCAAAAGATAGATGCTAGAAAACTGGATATAGTGGTCCAAGAAAAGAAAACAAAAGTATTGTGATCATTGAAATCACCACACCCAGTGACTTCAGTGTCTTGCATACAGAGAGACACAAAGTCATAAAATATCAAGACTTACAAGCAGAAATAAGAGTAATGTGGAAGAAAGATACCCAGATAGTTCTAATAGTAGTAGGAGCAACAGATCTTATAAAAAAAGAGTCTACAATCATATTTAGATACGTTACCAATACATGTAACTCCGTATGAATTGCAGAAGGGGTCATTACTGAGCACACTGCAGGTATTGAGAAGAGCACTTTTGGCTGACATGAAAGAGTGAAACAACACTAATTTCATGAACTTTAATCGGTACTTACGTATTATCGCAACCAGATTTTCACAAAAACAGTGGTTGCTTCCCGATCAGTGAATGTGCAAGTTAATGTGCTTGAAATGGAAAACGGTGTGTTTTCTTTAACAAAATAGGTTGGTTTCCAGAGTGCTACCAACACAAAGTACACAGCATACTGTTGTTGTTTCTTCGTGCTCTTTACTGGCAGCAGCATGTCGCTGCATTTTAAGGCCGCCCACTGAATGTTCTTTGTCAGCCCATGCTGTGAAATAACGACCATTCTACGTACATTCCTTCCAGTTTGGCTTCAATTGTCAGGGCTGCTGTAGCATCCTTCACCACCGTAGCTGAATGCAAGAATTGGTTAAGGCATTCAGTAGCAGCTTGCCAGTAACAGCAGGTATTCGGGCTTCTGAGGAATGTGGTTATTTACATGTGCATTTTTTAAGCATAGTGGAAAGTCTGTCGGATCAGAGATATATGCATCTTTTTTGAATTTGGTACCCTCTCTGCAATGTTTTGGCCCTTTTTTTTCCCAATTCCAACTTGTATGACATGACTGACCTGATTTTATTTGGAAATCAAACACAATGCCTCTTAGCACTTGGTTCCCGATCATGACAAACGTTCGTTAATGTTGATAAAATGTAATACAGAGTGTTTTCTTTTAACAATATACCTTATATTCTGGACTGCTATCAGTACAACGTGCAAGACATGCTGTTGTTCTTTCTACTGGCACCTGTGTCGCTTCCTGCAAGTCTGCCCGTTGAACGTTGTGCCAGTAAACACCACTAAGAACGAACAACAGCATGTCTTGCACATTGTATCGATAGCAGTCCAGAAAATAAGGTGTACTGTTAAAAGAAAACACGCTATATTACATTTTAACAACATTAACAATCATTTGTCATGATCGGGAAGCAAGTGCTATTACCGCGAAAATCTGGTTGAGATAATACGTAAGTATCCTTTAATCATACTTTGACTTAGGAATGGGGTCCATTCCCGTGATGTTATTAGAAACCCAAAAGATATGGAGAAAATAAAAAAAAATATATATATATATATATATATATATATATATATATATATATATATATGAATCCCCTTCAGAAGATCAACTCTTTGGAAAGTTAAACTTCATATGGTTGAGATCATATGTTTGACTTTCCAAAAAGTCAAAGCATTTGTATGGAGATCGCTGTACAGTGGTGATCATAGTAATTAGTTTTTTTCTCCACTGTAATGCGATCTGCTAACTGCTTGTGAACTCTCTGTTCAAATAAGGGGCTTTCATTTATACCAGCCCAAAAAGCAAACTTGTCTGAAACAGTCATTGATATGTAATTATTTATTAGAAATTTGATGTTGAAAATTATGTACCACACAACAACTGATGATGCCAGTAATAATGAGTTTAAGAAGCCTTGTACCTTCATACCTAAGAATCAACCGATATTGGATGTTTTAGTCAGTTATGTGAGAATGATATTTTTGAATATTTCAGTAATAATAGAATTTTTGAGTTTAATAACTTAACCTATTTGGAAAGACAGACTTTTTATAATTTACAATATGATTCTGAAATAGTTATCTGGCCAAGCAGATAAAGCAGGTGTTGTGGTTATAATGGATTGGGATTTTTATTTTACCTCTATGAACAACATGTTGAGTGATGTACATACTTATAACGAGATCAGTTTACTTGATATTAGATGCCTGACGTCTCATGTAATAGATTTGGTTCAGGAATGCCTTTTGAAGAGGCTGATTACTAATGATTTATCTCAATATTTGATGGTGGATTATCTGTTTGTCCCTAGTTTTCATGGGTTACCTACGTTGCATAAGCATCCAACTATACCTCTGTTTAGACCAACAGTAGCGGGACAGGGTTGGTTAACTGAACCTTTTTCTATCTACATTGAGAAACGTTTGAGACCGGTTTTGAACATTCGCGTTAGGGTACTTCAGGACACGAGGCAGTTCTTACAGGATCTTTATGTTCATGTTCAGCAAGCTCCACTTCAACCTCACTGTCTATTAGTCACTTTAGATGTTCTGTCTCTTTTCATGGTCATTCCGAATCGTGAAGGGATTGATATGATTGTAATGTCCTTTCGTAATTACAGTATTTACGATGCAAGGCGAATTTATTTATTATTCCTGTTCCTTGAGGTAGTGCTTGAAAATAATGTCTTTAATTTTGATACTCATTACTATCTACAGATTTCTGGCATAGCTATGGGCACTTTGTGTGCCAATAGGTACACCAATATGGTCCTTGCTCAGCGGGAGGATATGAATATGTTTGAATCAGCTGTTAAATCTAGGCACATTAGTGTCGACAATGTGTTTATGTCATGGTCTGGAACAGTTGAAGAGTTAAATGATTTTATTCAGTATTTGCATGGGACTATCTCATTTTTGAGGTTTTCCATGAATTTTTCATCTTCTACAACTGATTTGTTTTTGGATGTTAAGGTCTGTAGGGAGAGTGACTCTTCTATTATGACAGGTTTTTACTGGTAGGAATGTTATAGGGTATCTGTTATACATAGATTGAGCATGCATCTGGTGCATGTTTTTCATAATGTTATTAAAAGACAAACTACAAGGGTCTCTAAGTTAAATGTTAGGGATGAGGGTTTCAAGCAAGGTTTAGAACAGTTATGTGAGTACTTTAATAAGCAAGGTTAGAGGTTATAGAAATAAAGAGATTGACTTGATGTATTCCAGCAGGTATTTCTTTAGGAAACACCCAAGCTAAACCATATTTTTCTTCACCCAATAGGTCTCTACGTGTAAGTTGGGACTGAACAATACATATTTGACAGTTCATCTCACTTATAGTAGTAACTCAAGGGTGATTAAGAAAGTTTTTATGAAACACTGGTCGATTCTAAAGTTGGACGAGAATATCAGGGAGATAGTGGGCATGCATCCTAAATTCCTTTATAAGAATAAACCATCATTGAAACAGATGCTATGCTATCCATCTAATAAAATGGGATTGTGTTTGAATTCTGGTAGGATTGGTACCTTTATGTGTGGGAATTGTAGATTTTGTAAGTATATTCATAAGACTGGTCAGTTTACACACCCAGATACAGCGTGCAATATGATTTTAGATTTAAGGCTGATTGTAACACCTCTGGTGTAGTGTATCTTGCCCACTGTGTTGCCGGCACCTCTTTATATGTAGGCAAAACCAATAGGAAGCTAAGAGAGCATATTAGAGATCATATGTGCCGGATACATATATGTGATGGAACCAATACCTTAGCTAAACATGTACTGGAAAAGGGTAGTAGACATAGTTTTAAGTTTCTTGTGATTGATAATTTTATTGAGAATATACATGGAGGTGATTGTGTGAACACTACAGAGCAGAAGGAACTTAGACGGATTATCATGTTGAGGGCGGATAAAGGAGCTGGCTTGAATGAGTATGTACAATTGAAGCCAGTCCTGAAATTCTTGAATATTTATATATATATATATATATATATATATATATATATATATATATATATATATAAATACATATTTAGTATTTCATTGCTTGTCTTAGATTTATTTAAATTAGATTATTTGCAACCATGGTTATTTGAAATGGTTTGGCTTCAACTGGATCATTTGAAATTAATTGCTTTATGAAGTAGTATAAATTATTTAACTATGGTGTATATGTCATGGTCGGATGAAGCGATTTTATTGGGAAAGCACTAACCTTGTTTATTAAAGTTATTGTTTTATTGTGAATAAATACTTTATTTATACAGGGCGATGGTCTGGTGTTTGAGTTTTTTTATTTTGTTTGATATCAATAATGTTCCATTGAAATCTGAGACAGGCATCAGGACTTTAGGTACCTTTGTTGAGACTAGACTCTCCTCTGACCACCATGTCTCCCTGTAAAAAAATCGTTCTAGCTTGCATAGCCTATCCTTTGTGATATCTTTTCAAAGTCCAAATAAATTATAGTTTCACCTTTTTCCTCAATTATTAGGCCTATCATTAAATACATACCCCCCTTTGGCTGTGCCTCACTGAGCCCCTAAACAAACTCGAGAGACCTCAATTCTTCAACAGAAAGATCTCAGGTCTTAGTGCACTTAGATAATCTGATAGATTAAAAGACCTGTCTATGATTACCAACTGCTGAGGAATTATTTCTGTTTAACGTTCCATGATGTGAATGAACCAGCACTTTTTGAACTCCATCACCCAAATAGAGCCTATGGTAAATAAATACCATCCTAATCAAACCTATATTACCATATCAACATCACCAAATGCCACAAGAGGTACCTACTCCATCATATTCCCCATTAGAGTACCCTTGCATATAAAGCAGATTACTTTCCTAGCAACTTTTAAAACAAGTCTGGATAACTAGATGAGTGACCAGAAATGTTCACCTGGGACTCACTAACAAGTACAAACATGGTCAGCACTACATTAAAATAACCTTATAATAACATGCAAATTAGAGACATTATGGAAATGAGACTCACAATGTGTGCAAATGAGGGCAGCAAACATTGCAGAGCAATTCAGGACAGAATAATTACAGTGCAAAGAGCCACAGTGAACAATCATTCTGTACACTGCCATAACATTGCGATCAGACAGAGACCATGTTAAGATGCTAGTGGTGACAGCTGCAGTAGCTAAATAGCACTTGTTTGTTAGTTACAGACAGTGGCTACAGTGTTGCATCCCATCTCTCACTACACCACAGGAGAGTCTATCTATGGCTGCACTGGCATCCTCTCCATGACAGGGATATAGTCAGTTACTACCACATGAACACAGCCACCATACATGTGCTGTCTTTACATGGGATGATTGGAAAGCTTATCCCAGTGAATATCGAAGCCTGTTAGCTTCTTTGTTACAAGGTCTTTCCTGCATTCATCAGAGGACACAGTAAGAGTTTTTCAGACTTTCCCTTCACAAATGCTACACCACATTCTAGATAACATTCTACAGCATGAGTAGGAGTATACATGGTTTCCATGGAGACCAGAGGAGATAAATATCACTATCCAAACATCCTATTATATACACCATTTTCCTGAGGTTCTGGGGGCCATTAACTTCACCCACATTGCCAATAGGACCCCATCTGCTCCACATTGAGTCAAACAAATCATCTGGAAAGTGCTCCACTAAATGCATACTGGTGTGTAATGCACAGGGTATTATTTACTATATCTAAGATAGGCAGATCCCATGTTTCTCACATCTGGCACATATGTGGCACATATCATAACTTAATGTGGGGTGATTTTCCACAGGAACATATAATCAGTAAATGCACCCATATCCCCACAGTCTGTGAAAACATGCCTGTCCATTGTTGTGTGCTACAAATGATGCAGGATATACTCTTGAGCCATGGCTCATGACACCTATTTGCAGCCTCATACCATGGCAGAGATGCCTTGCAACACTGCACTGGCAGAAACGTCTAACATTGTCCAGCATGAGCTTGGAGTGCTGAAGTTCCACTTCTGTTACCTAGATACCTCTGGCAATGCTCTACTCTGGAGAGCTTTGACAAGATATGTGTCATCTGTGCTATGCTGCACAACGTGGTTAAACACAAACAACTGAAGCATGGGGTCACCATCAAAGTCTCTTACAGACTACACCCAGCCGTTGAGGAGGGGCAGGATGAGTGATCAGTTGTGGAACTGGTTGCAGCTGAACACCATGCGTAGCTTAAGCAGATGCAGTATGATGCAGCACTGGCAAAAAGGTTGTAACTGGTATACAACAGACCCTTGATTTAGGAACCAAGTACACTGCTGAACGCCAATAACTAGTCCACAGATATGCAATAAATATTTATTAATTCCACAAGATAAGCACTTTCGTCAACAGACTTCAACAGATCTACAAAGTAAATTTAAAATCCTTACTTTTTATAGGAAATCCTTTAGACATGTGACAACACATCTAATAAATATTCATGAGATCAATACAGATGCCATCTGTGTATTTAAAATTCATATGAAACTTTTTATAAATACATTTTCAAATGAAACAAAATTCCTGGATGCACATATATACATATAAAATAGTATAAAAAACATATAAAAAATGTATATTCAAAGCATATTAGCTCTGTGCTTAAGCTCAGGTTTGATGCTTATAGCCTCATTCAAACCTGGAAAAAATGTTGCATTCAGTTTAAATTGCCATTTAGATTCTGCTTGAAGTAATTTGTTTTTCCAGTCTCCCCCTCTTGGATCCATCTTAACTATCTCTAGGATCCCAAAAATAAAACTATGTGTAGGGTTAGTTATAATATGCTTGCTAAGAGCATTTTTTTCATCTTTTTTTGAAATACAATAGCAATGCTCATATATTCTACGATTTAATTTTCTCTCGGTTTTTCCTATGTAGAAACAAGTACAGCCCTTGCATGTAGCCAAATATACTAATCCCTTGGAAGTACAGGACCCATACACTAATTTAATAGGTATAAATTGTCTTAAAAAATCCCATGAGTCCTTTAAAATATAATCTATAGGGGCTATTGAATTCTTTACCATACGATCAATAAAAATTCCCAATGAATTGGTTATACTATTCCTACCGGATATAATTAACCTATACGGTGGGTCCCTTATATTTTTATGAGTTTTAGGTATCCCAAAACATACTGGTATAGTAGGGTACTCGACATTCAAAAAATTATACAATTCCTCATTTATAACACCTTGTAACAAGGCATCTTCCAAAAAATATTTAATCTTACTATAACTAATATTTATCTCATTTTTGGAAATTGTTTCATACTTGTCTGAATCCTTAAGTATACCAGTAATTTTGTTATTATAATCCACTTTATTAATAATGGCCATACCTCCACCTTTGTCTGGTCTCATAAACCTTACTTCCTCATTATTTCTTAGTTCTTGTAATAATGCATTTTCTTCTTTAGTTAAAAAACACAAGATCTAAGGAAACTCAAGATTTCTCACAATCTATGTTCATAACTTATGGGGAAACGGCAAAAGAAATTAAAAAGATAATATCAAAAAATTGGTCCATGCTAAAATGCAACCAAGACATTTATAAATATATAGGCCCAGAACCTATGTTCACTTATAAAGTAGATAAGAATTTAAAATTTATGTTAGATAATAAAATAACATATTTGGGTGGCATTAGGTTTGGGACATATAAATGTGGATGCTGTGAACAATGCCCATATATTAATGTTAAGACACAGTTTTTACTGGCACCTTATGATATACCTATTAAATTAGTGTATGGGTCCTGTACTTCCAAGGGATTAGTATATTTGGCTACATGCAAGGGCTGTACTTGTTTCTACATAGGAAAAACCGAGAGAAAATTAAATCGTAGAATATATGAGCATTGCTATTGTATTTCAAAAAAAGATGAAAAAAATGCTCTTAGCAAGCATATTATAACTAACCCTACACATAGTTTTATTTTGGGATCCTAGAGATAGTTAAGATGGATCCAAGAGGGGGAGACTGGAAAAACAAATTACTTCAAGCAGAATCTAAATGGCAATTTAAACTGAATGCAACATTTTTTTCAGGTTTGAATGAGGCTATAAGCATCAAACCTGAGCTTAAGCACAGAGCTAATATGCTTTGAATATACATTTTTTATATGTTTTTTATACTATTTTATATGTATATATGTGCATCCAGGAATTTTGTTTCATTTGAAAATGTATTTATAAAAAGTTTCATATGAATTTTAAATACACAGATGGCATCTGTATTGATCTCATGAATATTTATTAGATGTGTTGTCACATGTCTAAAGGATTTCCTATAAAAAGTAAGGATTTTAAATTTACTTTGTAGATCTGTTGAAGTCTGTTGACGAAAGCGCTTATCTTGTGGAATTAATAAATATTTATTGCATATCTGAGACCCTTGATTTAGACAACATAAAATAAACAGACGCATGCATACCGTACCCAATCTGTGTCTGAGATGTATAAAAGTCAGTGAGGTGAGCAGGGTTCAGTTGTCATCATTTGCATATGTGGGGTGAGGCACATTGATAGGGAGCACCAATGGCAGCATATATGGAAGGGCTAAAGCAGAGGTGTAAGTGGTAGTTGGGGGCTTGGCTGGGTAGTTGGGTTTGGGCATAAAGCCTAGTGGTGGGATAGAGTTTCCTAATGTGGACTGTAAGTCGGATGGGCTGGGTGACCCCACATTATTGAGGCAGTAAGCCATGTGTGCTGCATATGGTGGAGCTTTGCAGGAGTGTGGACATGACAAATGTCATGGGACCACAGATTGGGAGGCAGTAGACTGTGAATGGCCAAGATCAAGAGGTTGGCCCCCTGTGGTGCAGCATTCTCATCAAAAGTAGGTGACTGGGATTATGTGGAACTGCATGACCTTGTTAGTCTTGCACTGTGAGGTGTGGGATGGCCATGAGGTTGACCTGGTCATGGTACTGGAATACTTTCATGAAGCCAAACAATTGATACACAGAATGGCTTAACACTCAACATAAAATCCCTAAACAAATATTGAAAAACTTAGCAAATGTTCTATTCAGGGGGGCAATCCCCCCAGCACTCCCCACATCCCCCTGCTAATTATATATACCAGCTATGAGATTGAGCTACAGTGGGCAAAGGGCAAATTCCCTGACCCTACTGTACTATGATCTTCTCAACTTTTCCATATTCTGAATTTTCTGTTCTGCGTATATACTTTTATTCCCCAAATTCCTCTCTAGTGAAAAAACAAAATTTAAAGTCCTCTCTCTTGATAATACAACCACTGAAGCTACTTCTTCTAGCAAACTATTAGAAGTGATAGTGGATGATAATCTTACATTCGACCTGCATATACAAAATTGCATAAGAAAAACTCATCAAAAACCAGGGATGCTTTATAGAGCCAAAACACTCTCACTGGCACAACTAAAACTGCACTTGCCACTACTTATCTCCCCCCCACATTTCTTTATGGTGCTCCCATCCTTACTAACCTCCAGTCATCACAAAAATCAAAACTTAAACAATGCTATAACAAAGTTGCCAAATTTGCAACATATACCCCTTTTGAAATCCAACACTATATAGCACCGAAAAGCCTAAATCGGTTAGAACTGCCAGATCAACTAACATATACACAACTTCTTACCATCTATAAAATTATCCAGCATCCATCTACCTGTCCAGCATGAAAAAGCATTCTACACAACTATTTTCCTAGTTAGACATTCGATCCAGTGACCAAAAACTCCTATCTGTCTACAAACCTAGCAAATCTACTGGGCCTTTTCTGTACTTGTACAAGGTTGTTAATGCATGGAACTCCTTACCTGTATCTATCAGGTCAATATCCTCCCTCCCATACATACATACATACAAATATTTCAAGCACAGTCATTAATGCCCTTTTAGCTTGCCAATATACCAAAACACTTGTTCCCATAATAAATGTCCAGGCTGTTCTTAAAAATATCTAAACTAGTACTTGCTTTAATGTAATTTGGTAGTCTGTTCCAAGCATCAGCTACTCTGTCAGAGAACCAATTAGTGCACTTCTCATTCCTATAGAATCTTCTACATAGGTTATCTGATGATTCTCTACTACATTTTAATAACCCCAAACATTCCCAGAGGTAGTTGTCTCTAAATCCCCTATATACATGAATAAGATTTCTTCTTAAATATCTGTAAAAGACACTATACAAGTTCAGATATTTTAGTCTTTCATAATAACTTAAATTTTCACATCCATAGATACCCTTGGTATATTTCAACTGTACTCTTTCCAGTTTACTCATAATTGTTTTCTTATAGGGTCTCCATATTGTTATTCCATAATCAAGTTTGTGTCTACTGTAACTAACAAACAATGACTTCATTATTTTTGATTTCCTAAACTTTATAAATCTTTTTATACAACCTATAGTTCAATAACTATCATTAACCAATTGTTTGATATGATTAGAAAAACTCATAGCTGAATCAACCCATATGCCCAAGTCCTTAAATGAGTCTACAGTTTCAATCACTGTGTGCTGCATTAAATATTCACCTTTCAGTTTATATCTCCCAAATCTCATATGCTTAGTTTTTGATGTATTTATCAGCATATTATTCTCCTGTGCCCAAATGGTCAATTTAGTCAAATTATTTTGCAGACATGCCTTATCTGTAATACATGTAATCAGTTTACCCAATTTCAGGTCATCTGCATATAGACTGTAGAACACCTCAGATGAAAAAGTTAGGTCTAAAAGATACAATCTAAACAAGTAAGGGCCTAGGACAGAGCCATCTTTCAAAACCACTCTGAAAGACTTCCTAGCTAAAATCTGTTTCTCTTCTTGCTCAAATCAAGGATAAACCATATCTCTAAATGTGAACAATTATATTTTCACTCCTTATACTTCCTTACTCTCCCTTCTTCACTTACTTCCTTACTGCTATCTAACTCTCTTTCCCGACTTTCTCTCTAAATATACCATAAGCCTGTTTTTCCCTCACTTCATATTGCAATTCCTATTTTTATTAGACTAACTTGCCTTTAATTTCTTTACAAAAACTGTCTAAAATTTCTCTAAATATTAAATGATCATATACCTTGTATCGATTTTTAACCAATGTTTTTACATTATTTCTAATTTGTTCTAATTATTTAAACTGCAGATGCTTTTGTTTTATTTTTGAAGATTGCAAAATTATTGTTCTTAAAATGATTTGCAATAATTTGGAGCTTTTATCCACGGGCTTCTGCTGTAAATGGGCTTCTGCCCAGTCAGACTTTCCTAGAAATCAAATATTAATAAATAAATAAATATGATATCCATTTGGCTTTATGAATGACTCCCCTATCAACACTGAGTGGCAGGGATAGTTTGGAACTGGGAAACTTTGACACCCCTGCCCTGTATGGTGTATACTCAGTGGACCCAAAGGACTGATGGACACAACTCTGTCTATGTCTGTACCCAGGAATGCTAGCAGCCATGTGAATAGAGACAAGTGACACAGGCACTGGAGAGATGTGAGACAGCCTTGGAGGCATGCCCTTTGGTTATAGCCCAAGCAGGTGGCTTATAGCATGGCTATAGTGAACAGTGGCCACATACCTCAAGGTGGTTGTAAGAGATGCAAAGATGAGCAAGTGTGTGTGCTCCCAATCTATATATGCAGTTTTGGTGTTCAAGTGGTGCAGGCCTTCACATATGTTGTCATGGATACCGTGCATCACACTAATCATCTCTAACATGACATGCGTGGCATCTCTCTCTCTGTCTGAATCACTGACCTGCACATCTACTACATAATGGCTCAAGATGACTCCAAGGTTTGGGAATGAGAGGGAGCCAAGGCAGAGATGTCCATCAATATGCCTGTTTCTTGAGCTGTACGTGCATTCTGTGGTGGCATGCTGTCAAATGTTCAAGCAAGGACTAGATACACTTTGACAGGCTGGCATGGATAGGCTGGCACACACTAGATGCAGACACAGGGGTGCTGGGGAGTGCATTCTCATCCACCATGGGCATATTAGTAGATGTGGGCAGTAGTGTTCTTCATTGTTACTGTTGTTGACATTGGTGTTGAACTGCATGACTGTGTTATGAGTAGGTTGCCATCTTCATCAGGCACCACTGATGTACTTATAGAGAAACAGTATCATCCACATTCTGCAACAAATATGCATACATAAATACATACATACAAATATTTCAAGCATGGGCATTAATGCCCTTCTAGCTTGCCAATATACCAAAACATTTGTTCCCATAATAAATGTCCAGGCTGTTCTTAAAAATATCTAAATTAGCACTTGCTTGAATGTAATTTGGTAGTCTGTTCCAAGCATCAACTTCTTTGTCAGAGAACCAATTAGTACACTTCTCATTCCTATAGAATCTTCTACATAGGTTATCTGATGATTCTCTAGTACTTTTTGATAACCCCAAACATTCCCAGAGGTAGTTGTCCGTAAATGCCCTATATACCTGAATAAGATCTCATCTTAAATATCTGTAAGAGACACTGTACAAGTTCAGATATTTTAGTCTTTCATAATTACTTAGATTTTCACATCCATGGATGCCCTTGGTATATTTCTGCTGTACTCTTTCCAGTTTATTCATGCTTGTTTTCCTATAGGGTTTCCATATTGTTATTCCATACTCAAGTTTGGGTCTAATGTAACTAACAAACAATGACTTCATTATGTTTGATTTCCTAGACTTTATAAATCTTTTTATACAACATATAGCTCTATAACTGTCACTAGCCAATTGTTTGATATGATTAGAAAAACTCATAGCTGAATCTTCCCATATACCCAGGTCCTTAAATGAGTCTACAGTTTCAATCACTACTATATACACTAAGAACCACCAGAACACTACAGATAACACCACAAGATCATTGTTTATTTAAATATAACAAAAGTTAAAAGTTTAGCACTTTCACCCCTATAGTTTCACAGGACTTTCTCAAAACACATACAATTACCAAGCATGTTCATAAATGTCATACATGAAACACTACAAGACCCAGAGTACATAACAAGGTTTACCCTTAAAACATTAATAATTTAATAATATTAATATCAATCTACAAAGTAAATATATCTAAGATATATAAAATATATTGGCAATGCAATCAAATGTAACCTCATCTGAAAGATTGTGCTTTCCTGGTATGGGGATTGTAAAAGATGTTGACAGGAAGAATTTCTTAGCTAACACAGATAGATAGAGAGACAGATACATAGATAGATAGATAGATAGATAGATAGATAGATAGATAGATAGATAGATAGATAGATAGATAGATATGAAAACCACGTATGCTCCTATTCCTTACATCATTATAGCAGCTGTCACCCATTTAGACAAAAGCAATTGAGTATACAATTTTTGAAAAAGAGATCATAATTCTAAAGGACATGTTACTTTTAAGGGATTAACCTTGTAAACTTCTAGAAGATATTTATAATGAGGAATATTATAAAACAAACATGGAGTTTAAATACCAAGTTTGGGTAAGACAGATCAAAGTCTAGGAGGCATATGGTTTTGACATTTTGTACAGAAAGTATGGTATCAAGCATATTTAAAAACATATATGTATATATATATATATATATATATATATATATATATATATATATATGTATCTTCTTCTTCTTCCGACTTTTCCTGGTTAAGGGTCACCACAGCAGATCACCTGTCCACTCATGATTGGCAGTGGAGTTTTATGGTGTTGAGTTTCCAGCCCGGCACCTAACCTTCCACAGAAGGCACTTCTATAGAAGGAATTTATATATATAAATATATAAATATAAATATATATATATATATATATATATATATATATATATATATATATATATATATATAAAAGTATATACAAACTGGGATATATTTACCTATACTAGAGCTATGATTAAGAAATTGGGAGACAAGCCTAGGTTTGTTTATAGTAAGGGGAAGAGTTTTAAAAATTATACAGAAATGGAATCATATGATGTTAATGGTACACATGGAATACAGTATATGGTAAAATTAAATGTGGGACATTTTGGCAATGTTCTTATGTTTTAGAGGGTGATAATGTTTTTATACATAATTTTGTAAGGTAACCAGTAAGGGCCTTATGTATATTGTAGTGTATCAAAACTGAAATCTGGACAAAGCCTGTCTTAATGGGGGGGGGGGGCAAGGACCCAAAAATATGGACAACTTATATTGTTCTTATAAAATTAGAAAGTAGCTAGAATAACAGGGTTTGTGTTAAAATGCATTTTCTAAAGGATATGAAGTCTAAAACTCAAATGTGGGCCATTATTTAGTGATTTAATTCCTCAGATCATCCCAGCGATTTAGCAAAAAACTACAAATTTTATGAGGAACAGACAAAACTTTTGAGGCAAAATCTGGGGATTCTGCAAAAATCTGGACAGTTGAGAGGTAATCCTTTTGTACTGGGAAAACAGACATTTGAGGGTCCGAATATATGAACATATTTATGATATCAACAGGGAACATATTAACAATGCATTATTTATGCATACAGAAAAATGCCGAGGGCATAATTTTCTATTTTCCATTTTGGAAAAAGTTGCTGTCAGTCTGAGAGGTGGGCCATAGAGTGAGCTGTTTGAAATCATGGAATGATGTTGGCAAATACAAACTAATGCTGAGTCTATTCATCAGTACAAAGTATTTTAAAACCAAAATCATAGGTTCATAGGTTCATAGGTTCATACTAGGCTATCTGCCCTGTGGCAATTATAAGCCTAGCCCGATTCTGTATGGCTTACGCCACCCCTTGATTTGAGTATACTGTGCCCTTTTTAAGGTTTAGTTTACTGTGCCTCTGTCTAATAGTGACACTGGAGTAATTCCTGGGACAAACCTACGATCCCCCATCCACTTATCGAGATTCTTCTTGAAGAGATTCAGTGAGGTGCTCTGCCTCACATGAACTGGAATTCTATTCCAGAGCGAAGGGAGCCTCTGGGTTATGAACCTGTCCCTCCAGCAAGTTCTATTTATTTCTGTGCTGAGGTTCAAGTCCCTCAAGCGTGTGGCTCTAAGGGATTTAGATTTACTGTGGTGGAGCATGTCCATTAATTCTGGATTTGACATAGCTTTGTATGTCAGGCATAGATCGCCTCGAAGTAGGCGGTATGCAACTGAGTAGAGCTGGAGTTTTTTTAACCGAGCAGCATATGGCATCTATTTGAGACCCTTGATCCTCTTGGTGAGATACTTTTGGGGTCTTTCTAATTGCTGCAGGTGTCGGGTAAGGTACACCCCAAAAGGGGCATTGTATTCTATGATGGGCCTGATGAGGGATGAATAAAGGGGCACGATTACCTCTCTTGATCTAGATGTGAAACCCTTCGTGATGAGGTGGGCTATGTAGAAGGTCTTTCTAACCACTTTGGCAATGTGGTTTTTAAAGGAGAGATTGCTATCAACTTGGGTCCCCAGGTCCCTAATAACTTTCTCTGTACTTAATGGGTTTCCGCCTATGTGTTAATTTGTGGGCACATTGTTTTTGCCAAAGGGTATGACTATTCATTTTTTGGCATTTAGCTTTAAACCATGGCGCTGGCACCAGTTATCTGTCTCTGTGAGACCTTTTTGAAGGATGTTTGTGTCAGCTGGAGAGTTGATTATGGCGCCCAGTTTGCAGTCGTCTGCGAACTTGGTGAGCCATAGTCCTCCCACGTTTGCCTGTACCTCGGAAAAGTATATACCGAACAAGAGTGGTCCCAGGACAGAACCCTGTGGGATGCCACTTGTGACCGGTTTCGAGTCTGACATAGCTCCAGCAACTCTCACTCTGTGGGTTCTGTCTTTGAGCCAGTTTGTGACCCATCTTGTGACATAGGGGTTTATATTTAAGCTGGATAGCTTATCTATGATGCCCGAGTGGGGTATTGTGTCAAATGCCTTTGCAAGGTCCAGATAGGCTGTGTGGACTACCTTCCCTTCATCTATGGCTTTGGTGACTGTTTCAAAGAAGTCAACCAGGTTCAAAAGGCAGGATCTGCCCTTGACAAAGCCGAACTGGGTTGGATCTAGTGTCTGTAGGTCCCCAATGTCTTTGTTTATGAGCTCCATGATGATCCTCTCCAGAGCCTTGCATACTAAGCTAGTCAGGCTTATGGGGCGATAGTTTCCAGGGTCCATAGAGGCTCCATCTTTGTGGAGTGGGACCACTGTTGCTGTACGCCATTCTGTAGGCACATATCCTGTAGTGAGGCTGAGATTGTATAGGTGTTTTATTTGAGGGATTAGTTCCTCTTGTAGTTCATGTAGGACACAACCTGGGACGCCATCTGGTCCCATGGAAGCAATGTTTTTTGCTTTGGAGAGGGCAGCCTTCACCTGAGCATCTGAGATGTTTGGGAGGCAGCCCTCTGCCGGGATAGATACTTGCTCTTTTGGGGGGGGGGTGGAGAAGTTTGCACTGAACCTGTCTGCCAGGATATTGGCGATGTCTGTGGGTTCAGTGTATTTTTTGTCATTTAGAATCAACTCAGAACAAGTCTGGGAGTTGCATCCCAGGTTTCTAACATAACTGAAAAAAGCCTTATGATTGTCTTTGCTGTCCTGTGCAATTTTTCTCTCGAAGCTGGCCTTGGAGGATTTTATGAGGGATCGTAATTTTTTGCTAGTACTGATCAGAGATGCCTTCCCTATTAGGGATTTTGCTCTATCATGTAGTAGCTTCCTCCTTCTGTTGTACAGTTTATTTATGGCAGGGGTCCACCAGACTGGATGCCTGCCTTTGGATGATTGGGTCTTGGTTTTGTTTGGGATAGCATGATCCATGCATTCCTGGAGATGTCCGTAGAATGCATTTATATAGGATTCTGCAGTTTGGGCTGTAGTTTCCACTGACCCTGGGGCCTTGAAGGATTCCACTTCGGTTTTGAGAAGTGAGAAGTTCGCTTTTGAGAAGTTTTTCACTGTGGTTTTCTGGGCTGGGGGTGGGGTCGGGATGTGGACATCCAGTGAAATTAATTTATGGTCTGATCTTACCAATGAGGGATATACTTCTGGTGTGGAGCATAGAGTCCCCATGTTGGTAATGATCAGGTCTAGTATGTTGTCCCCTCTTGTGGGAGTGGTGACTAGTTGTTCCATAGCATTTGAGTTTATAATTTCCAGGAATCTTTGGGCTAAGGTGCTGGGGCTTGAGTAGTGCTCCCAGTCAATGTTTGGGTAGTTGAAGTCACCCAATATAATGGTGTTAGGAGAGATCTTCATGTTCTCCAATGTTTTCAGGAAGGCCGAATGGGATTCCTGACTTTGAGAGGGTGGTCTGTAGGATGCTATAAACTGAAAAGCAGTCTTGCCCACTGTTAGTTGCACATGGATGGCCTCCGATACTTTGTGCAATGCCACTAACCTGGAGGTGTGGATATCCTTGATAAATATGGAAACTCCCCCTCCTTTTGTGGTTCGGTCTGGGTTTTGGGGCCAAAAAGCATGATACGAGGTATAGCCTGGTAGTCCTGGGGTGCTCTCTGGAGCCTTGAACCAGGTTTCTGTCACTGCACAGATATCGATGTTCTCCATACTGAGGAGAGCTTCGAGTGCATGCATCTTGAGGTTAAGACTTCTGGCGTTTAGCAGCATTACCCTTAGTTTCTTGTTCCTTGTGCTGTCTATGGGGGTGGGTTTGACTTTTGAGCCTTGCCTAAAAAAGGCACTATGGGGGTGGCAAGAGCCTTTGCCAATATCCGAAAGCCCAGTGGTGAGAGGTGCAAGCCGTCCCTAGCGAAGCAATGTGGCTTGTCGAGCATGTCTTCCCAGGCTGACAGACACTGGATCCCCTTTGAATGACACCAAAATTTTAGCCAATTGTTAAAATCGATCATTTTGTCTTTGTACTGTGGCATCATTCTAGGTGAGGGTAAGATGCTGCTCAAGGTCAGGGTCATACCAGCCTGGGCTACATGATCAGAGAGCTCCTCTATGTCTCTTTTCATGTAGTCCAGGAAGGTACGTCTCAGGTCATTCACACCAGCATGTACAATGACTGAGTCATATTTGTATTTGCTTTGGAGTGACCTGAGTGCTTGCGTTATGTGTCGGATCCTAGCACCCGACAGGCAGCTCACCGTGACCTTCTCTTTATTCAGCCTGGTGAGCGTGACGTCAGTGTGTCTGACAATAGAGTCACCTATAACAAGAGTATCAGGTGTGTTATTCAGCCTTAAGGGCTGTGGCTGCTTGGCACACTGACTTTGTGGGTTATGTGTTGTGTGTGTTTTATTTTGAGGTAGCGTTTGCTTGGATGTCTGCTTTGGAGGTCTCTGTTGCTTAGGTAGATTTTTATTTAGAGCCTCTGAGTATGTTTTTGTGTATTTATGTGTTTGGTTCGCTGATGTGGTGGGACTATGTGATACTGGAATTGTGTTGTGTGAGGTTACCTTCTCCTCCTGACTGGTTACACCAGTTTTGAGATGAGAGAACTCAGCCTCCAGTTTGGCTAAATAGTTGCATCTCTCACAT
This sequence comes from Protopterus annectens, assembly GCF_019279795.1. NCBI lineage: Eukaryota > Metazoa > Chordata > Ceratodontiformes > Protopteridae > Protopterus > Protopterus annectens. The sequence goes on along the minus strand of NC_056729.1, from coordinate 1,173,330,098 downwards.
ATATTTGAACCTGTTTGGAGGAGGAGAGGGTTGTCCGTGTACATGAGACAGTTGTAACATTGCCTCAAAATTCGCAGATTCACCAGCTGGACTGGAGAGGAAACCATTGACTGACCTTTGGACATGCTAGAGTAACAGGGAAACTGAATTTAAGATGGATCAGTAGAGGACAGGGTAATCGTAGAGAGTATAAGAGTAAGTAGTGCTTATGGTTTAATAGTGCTAACTTGTAGGATTACTTAATTGGACCAGTGAAGGGCCTTAGAATGAGAATATGGTGTTTAAATTGAGAGATAGAGCAGTTCTAAGGTAAAAAGTGAAGAGCAGACTTTGTGGAGCCAGGAATAGTTTAAACCCAATTAGGTGATGCTGCCCGTTGTTGCGCTATGCTCAAAAATATGCAAAACCGCGCAAAAGAGGGTTTTAAGAGAGGAAGATGAAGGAGTTTTGGAATTGACCCAAAATGGCCAATAAAACTACAGTTTCAAGTCAGTAACCACTCTTACAGGGGCAGGCAGGCTGCTCAATGTTTTTCACTGCCACTGATCAACAGAGAGACTTTCCTTTAGCCCAAGCAAAAATGGCCTCACAGAAACTTACAAACAGTTCAAGAACAGCAAGCCTGTAACTGAACTTTTTTAAATCTCAGAAAAGTGGGAAAAAAGCAAGATTTTTTTTTTTTTTTTTCAGAGATAGCAGAGGTTAACAAGTATCAACAAGTTATAACAGTGCAGTAAATGACCCCACACAAGAGTGCTAGGCCAAAGACAGATAAAATGCAAGTTTTGAGAAAAAAATGATTTTAAAAATAAGTGCAAACAGGAAATTCAGTAAACAGCTCTAGGTTGTGCTCTAAATATAGTTACTAATGCAGAAATCAAATTTAACAAGCCAGAAAATGTTCAAAATAGGCGGCTATGCAGAAAAACTTGGCAAATAGAGAAAAATACTTAAAGTCTCAAAAGTGTCTCCTTTCTTCTCTCAGCGTTTTCTCCTCTTGGTGGGTGCTTCACCAACAGCCAACAAGCCTGAAAAGATGCCAAAACCATGAGGCAACCAGGTTTTAAGAGAGGAAGATGAAGGAGTTTTGGAATTGACCCAAAATGGCCAATAAAACTACAGTTTCAAGTCAGTAACCACTCCCACAGGGGCAGGCAGGCTGCTCAATGTTTTCACTGCCACTGATCAACAGAGAGACTTTCCTTTAGCCCAAGCAAAAAATGGCCTCACAGAAACTTACAAACAGTTCAAGAACAGCAAGCCTGTAACTGAACTTTTTTAAATCTCAGAAAAGTGGGGAAAAAGCAAGATTTTTTGTTTTTGTTTTTCAGAGATAGCAGAGGTTAACAAGTATCAACAAGTTATAACAGTGCAGTAAATGACCCCACACAAGAGTGCTAGGCCAAAGACAGATAAAATGCAAGTTTTGAGAAAAAAACGATTTTAAAAATAAGTGCAAACAGGAAATTCAGTAAACAGCTCTAGGTTGTGCTCTAAATACAGTTACTAATGCAGAAATCAAATTTAACAAGCCAGAAAATTCTCAAAATAGGCGGCTATGCAGAAAAACTTAGCAAATAAACAGAGGAAAAATACTTAAAGTCTCAAAAGTGGCTCCTTTCTTCTCTCAGCATTTTCTCCTCTTGGTGGGTGCTTCACCAACAGCCAACAAGCCTGAAAAGACACCAAAACCATTTTATATACCTCATATATCTTAAGTATATTTACTTTTTAAATTGTTATTACTATTACTTAATTATTAATGTTTTTAGGGTAAACCTTGTTATATAGTTTGGGTCATGTGGTGTGTTAAGATATTTATGAGCATGCCTGGTAATTGTATGTGTTCTGGTGAAATCATGCAAAACAATAGGGAGAAAAGAGCTAATCTTTTAACCTTTGTTATATTTAAATAAACAGTGGCCTTGTGGATTTACCACTGATGCATTGACATCAGGCATGTCCCATCTTGCTGTACCTGAACCAGTGTCAGTGGTACCTGTTAAGGTAGAAAGAGAAACACCTATGTTGTATAACTGAACATATGCAACAATCCCACTGTCCCTTCCACACAGCATTAATACATCTCTAAACTGTACAAAAGCAATGAACATATAACGTACCTTGAGGCACTGGTCATGGCAATGGTATCAGTGACATACCCATTGAGAGATATGGGTAGTGTCATAGTGGTGGTACACCACTGTACTTTGGTAGTGGAACATGGGCTTACCAACCTGGTGTGTCACTATCATACACAAGTGGTGTTGCCACAAGTCCAGCTCCCAAATCCAGGCCTCTTCTCTGAGTATAAGTATCTGGTTGTTGTCCCCAGATAAGCACACCAAGATCTCCTTGGTGCCTATAAAGGAACTCTGTGATTCTGGTCCTCCTTTTATGACCATTTTCTCCTGCAAAGGCCCATGCCTTTTGTGGGAATCTTAGATCATGCTGGTAACTGTGCAAATGTTCTTTGTTTCTGTCCTCTAAATCATGGGATCATATGATCATAGAAAATTCAATGCAACCAAGATATGCATCCATTAACACCTTACCAGTGTCCACCCTTGGGCCTTACCTTTTCTCTGAAGGTAGCCTATGATGGTCAAGCCCAGTATGCACTTACAAATACCCATCTAATCATCCAGATCCTGCTTAAAGCAAGATGGTATATGACATTACTTAGGTTTCAGAGGACATATGTTCCAGAGGCAGGAGGAGGTGTTGTGTGATGAACGTATCTTTCCATAATGTTGTATTTATCTGATGGTGAAGATTTAGATCCCTGTTTCTGGTATTGGTGGGACTATTTGATTTTTAGTGATGCAAGAGTTTCAGTACTAATGGGTCTCTAATGGCAGAATAGGCAAGGCATAATCTATAAGTTACTGAATAAAGAGACAGTGCTTCCAGTCTTTTCTGGTAGCTTAGTGTTTTCAGGACAGTGATCTTCTTAAGGACATCTGGGGATATTCTGTTTGTTTGATGTGTCTAGCAAGATACATCCCAAAGGGGATGTTGAACTTTATAATTAGTCCAGTTAATGATGAACATAGGGAAACAAATGCATCTTTAGATCTGCATCTGGATGATATTCCCTTAGCAATAAGCTGCTCTAAGTAAAAGGACTTCTGACTACTGCTGTTAAATGATGGTCAAAGGAGAGTGAATCATCAACCCAAGTTCCAAGGTCCTTAAAAGCATTCTCATTTTGGAGTGGGGTTTTGCTTATACTCTATGCTGGGGAAGGGGCTGCCTATCCAATGAGACAATATAGCACTATTTGCATTTAATTTGACCCATTTTAGTACACTAGGCATGTACGAGTGTAAGTTCTTACTGAATTGTTTATTCATTAGAGAGAGGCTTGACGATGACTCCCAATTTGCAGTCATCTACTCATTTTGTTAGCCAGACATCTTGGCTCATTCAGCAGCAACAAAGACATCACACAGTAGGCCCTGCAGTCCTGCTGCACTTGCTTCCTGAGGGCCTTGTCACACTTGGCCTTGTCCAGCATCTGCCTGCCATGTGAGTGCAGAGCCTGTGGGGATATTTATGTCTCTGCCTGGGTGAACATCCCCAACATCTGTCCCTTTCTTTAGATCCCATCACAGTACCTGTATACATGAACATAAACCTAGTGTCAGTGCCTGGACACAAACATGTCTCCCCATATCCACAAGCTGTGCTGCAGCTGTGCCTATAACATGTGTCATGACTGGTTATGCCATGGTGGCACAGGCCATGCTGCAAAAACATGCCCAGCAGTGGCACCTTGGATACAACTCAGGGTGCAGCATGCAGCTTGTGATGTGCATATGTTGGCCTGAGTCCCCCAAGATAAAACTGTGGTTCATATTTATCTGTATATCTCTGTAGCCTGCCATGTCTACCTACTCCAACCCCCTCCCTCTCCCCATCCCCCTTTTCTGTGGCTGCTAGTTGAATTTCTGCAACATAGTGCATTCCTTCCCAATCACACCTGGTATATGCTGCTGCACAACTTGTTCATTAAAGCAGCAACAGTCCCTGACATTGTGGATTCCCACAGGTGGAGTGAGGGCAGCCAAGACCTATACTCTTTACTCACTCATTCCTTTTAAATGTCAGCCCTCATTTAAGCAATCTGATATTTCAAATCCCCCACACAGTACAGTTTTCTAGTCTGTGTCCATACTTGACTGTCTGTATCCCCTTATCACAACTCTTGTTGTCAGTTTGGTTGTCTAGTATAGTCATAAATTGGTGTATAATCTATGAATCTTCTCACAGGTCACAGCTGATATTGCTATGCTGACAGTGAATTTTATTACATTAAAACTGGCCCCATAGGATTGCTAATCTGCTAATGAAATGATTTACCATGTCTGTTTTTGAATTACACTGGCAATGCAATGTGGTATCAGCTATGCATGATGCTACAGGATCTATTCCTGCCCACAAATGCATCTGAAAGTTCTACAGACTGCGCATGCACAAGTATGTACATGGATTACAGTACCACACCTTATGGTATTATTCTAAGTTGTGTGGATGCATGCTATCAAGTTACAGAGGCACAGTGCAGCCACATTGTCATGGGTGATGACCAAACTGGTGCACCCAAACAGTGCATGCATGAAAGTTGTGGCGACTCTAGTAGACATTTCAATTGTGCTATGCCATGTTTCAATGCTTCCTGTCAATGTATTTCAAGCAATGTCCAAAATATAAGGCTGCACACCATGTCCTGTCATTTTTCCTAAGTTATACTTAGAGAGTGGCCATGGCTGGTTCAGGCACTAGTTTTGGGAGTTCCTATTAGAATACTGAAAATGCTTTCTATCGAATGCGTCTTGGTCAAACTTAAAACAACAAAAAGGCAAAATAGCGAAGCGGCTTTTAAGCAAATTCTTTCCCAGGGAAAGAATTTGCTTGGCCGCTTCATTACTTTGCCATTTTCGGCACTGTAGTGTGATCTTGGAGTTGGTATATTTAAGTAGGGGGTGTGGGTGGCAAAGCCCCCCACTTTATGTATTCTTTCAATTTTTTTTTCTTTTTTTGAACAGCGATTTTTCCCTTGGAAAAATCACTGTTCTGAGCTTTGGAGATTGTAAGCTTTCGCTTACATGGGGTCGATTATTCATCATTCGCTTTTTAAGCATTCAATCATATAATATAGACCCAGTTTTGGGAGGGGTCTAGCTTAGTGCTCAAATAGAAATAAGATTTTCTCATACCTTTTGGACACAGATGACAGGGAGCATCTAATGGACAGCTAAGAATGCCCACTATACAAGGTACACTAATGGTAATATCTTACTAGAGACTTCAGTGGTGCCATTGGCATCACTCACTGTAGGGAGCAGTGCTAAAACAAATACGGTAACATGCAAAGACACCACTGAGGTCATCTCCATCAATAGAAAGAAGAGGTTATGGAAGGCGAGCCACCTGCATTTTGTAAGTTAACTGGCATTCAACTGGTAATGTTATATAGCACTTGATTATTGTCATTTAATCTGTCATAGCTGTGTTGACGTATTTCTGTTATCTTTCTGTTTTGTACCAATGCGTTAGTCTACCAGTGTAGACATGCCAGTTTCTCTGTGAATCAAGGTGAATGTTGATATCTAAGGTGATTGTGTGATATTCTATTTTAAACAATTAATGCCCATTATTATTCAACATGAGCAAGCTGATTGGACAGGCCAGCCAGTGTGCTCATTGTAAATCAAGCATATACCAGTAGAAGAAAGTCCAAAGGCTGACGTGCCTTTGAGTGGCCAGACTTTATTCTGACATATGCTGAGGACAGAGCAAAATATAACAAAAATCAGGTACATTCTGTAAAACTAAACAAACAGCAACCTACCTGATTTTCCTTATGTATCTGCACTGTCCTTTGTAAATATCTATTTTAATAGTTAAAAAGACATCAGTGGAGATGCTGTCTTCTCCATTGCTTCTCCTGCACAGAAGTACTGTGCTAGCATGTGAAGGTATGTTGCATAAATATGCACAGTACATTAGTCTACGGAAGAGAATGTGGAAGAAGACTGAAGTGCCCTTATGCAAGTAAATTATTTAAATAGGTAAGCAATTTCTTTCTTAAATAATGTAATGTATAATAGCAATAATCCACTCCTGTCTGTGAGTATGTAAGCAATTTCTTTCTTAAATAATGTAATGTATAATAGCAATAATCCACTCCTGTCTGTGAGTATATCAGGATTTACTCATGGTTAGCTTGTTTAATGACTCAGGCTTTGCCGTCATGATCAAACCACACGACCCGTAAATAAATCCTGACATATGCACACACAGTCATGAATTATTACTTAATAATTGTGCCAAGTGATTAATTTTCTTTTCCACATTCATTTTTATTTTCTGCAAGATCATCTGCGGTACAGACAGATATGCAGCTGTGGCCACCATGCCCTACAATCACTGTCACACTGACTGTTGGGTCTCCAGTGATCCTCAGGCCTGCCTTACTACAGGATGATGAAGGCCACCCATGGGAATTTGGCTTGATGGGCTCACTGATGGCTTATGTAGCCAACTCTTAAGATGGGGGTGAAAACGCCTCTTCAGACAGTAATGCAGAAGGAACCACCTGGTCACTTAAAACTGATGCAGTGACTGGTGTGGACAGTGGTGGACCTGCTGCCAGATACTGAGATTAGCACCTTGGAGGATCTCCTTCCATGTCTTGCTGAGTTGTGCATCTGGCTGACTCAGACCATCTGAACACAAGTGACTGTACTTACCCTAGATGTCAACCACAAAAGTAACTGAATTTTGGGACAGATTAATCTCTGGGCAAACTAGCAAGCCAGCTGTAGCATTTCCTCTTCTTATCACAGTATTTTCCCTTCTAGTGTTACCCATACTGTCTGCTGTTTGTTTTTCAGATCTCCCCCAGCATCAGTTTTCATCCCTCTGTCTGTCTGTCTGTCTGCTTCATACTGTTTTTGCCTCATCATTTTGTACCACTGCCTTCCTTGTAGGTCTTTGTATATGTATGTGTCTTTGTGTCCCTGCCATATTCCTGTTACCTTCTTCTGTCTACCCATTCACACCTAACTACCCTCCCCATCTTCCCTTCTTCAGAACCCCCCCCCCCCAGAAAACAGCACCTCTTCCATGGAAAAAAAAAAACATTTCTAGCCACCAGCTGGCCCACCTTATTATCCTTATATGTATTCCTCCGTTTGCTGCTTCACAATTCTGACTGTACCTCCAGAATGGCAATATGGAAAGGTATTTTACTATCCCAACTAGAATACAGCCTTCCCTTAACAACATATATCTTAGACAAAATCACACTCTCATTCATACACTCACCAATAAAACATGCAGGTTCATCATATACTCACCAAAAGAAGAACACCATTGCAAAACACTACAAAAAGCAAAACGGCTTCATGTCATACAAAGGGCAGACCTCCTTCTCAGCTCACAACTTTTCAAATTGCTACAAAACCAATCTTTCTCTCCATGAACCTCCAGACTAATAGAAGAGTTTACAATCTATTACCTTAGAAACCATGACCATTCTGCACCTACAGTACAGGCCCCTCAAACAAATCTCCAGTGCACAAATCACTGCTTCTCTGCACTAGGTCCCAAAATTTTGGGAATCCATACCGACCTCAATTAAAGATACAGCCATTCCATTCTCATCTGAAAATGCATGTCCTGAAAATGGTAAAATGCCAATGTAATGTCTCAAATCACATAGCCAAATCAAACCATAAACTCTTCCCTAGTCCCTTTGCTTTAACTCCTGTGCATTTAAACTCCTGGTATATTAATGCATCACTAAAGTATAGGGCTGTATTGTAAGCAATCTCTTTCATCTACATAACTCTCTGTTAAATATATATACACGTATATATCAGTACAATGCCATACATGTTTTATAAACCTGCTTACCTGTCTCTATAACTTTGCATAAATTACATAAAAGTATATCTCCATTACTTTATATAATTCCTGTACATTCTCAGCAATTGTATAATTATACATGCTTTACCTATTGCATTATATCTCTGTAATTATCAGACTTTAATGCTTTCCCAGGCTGAGATTAAAATCAATCATTTGTGGTGAGTGTTCTATCCCAGATACAAAATTTAAATAGCTAAATAATGCTATCTTCACCTTTCCTCCTGGTTTGTATAATGAACTTCCTAGCCACTCTACTATGCTATAGTGCCCTTGCATAGGCTGTAAAGAGCAAGCATGATGCATGTGTAAAGCATGCATGCATAGTATGTGTGTGTGTGTGTGTGTGTGTGTGTGTGTGTGTGTGTGTGTGTGTGTGTGTGTGTGTAATACCTCTCAACTGTACAGATATTTGCAGAATGTCCAGATTTTTGCCTCATATTTTTGGTCTGTTTTTCATAAAATTCTGTTTTTCTGCAAATTAGTAGCAAATTGTTAAAGATTGAAGTTAGAAAATAATGGCAGACATTTGAGTTTCATACTTCATACCCTTCAGAAAATTCACACTAATGCAAACTCTGTTATTCTATCAATTTTCTAAGTTTGTAAGAGCAATATTTATAAATTGACCCTATTTTTGGGTCGTTGTCCCACTTTTATTCACATCTTTGTCCAGATATATTGCTGTAAGAGGTTCAGATGTCTGGTGTGTGTGTGTGTGTGTGTGTGTGTGTGTGTGTGTGTGTGTGTAGCAGCAGTAAGATGACTGTATGCGCATGTGACTGCGCAAGAATATTGGGCATGCAAACTCTTCTGGTCATGTAATCACAGTGCTATAAACTGTGCTGTAGTGAGATTGCTGGGTTTGATGCAGCCACAATTCTTTTCCTGTTTTGCACACCTTCCTACACTACTGCTCTCTACCTACAGATATGTATTGTTAATGAACAGTGAGATTTGTTGTGCTACCAGCATCATGATGCTTTTCTCAGGGTAGTGGTATTAGCAAACTTTCTGAATAACACATACAGTTTTCTTGAGTAGATCAAATGCAAGCGTTTTAAAATATTACATCATTCCTACAAACCTCTGTAATTCCTGTTTGTGTTCTGGCCATGGCATATGTACAACTGCTCAAACTTTTCCTGTATCAGGTTTACTCAGTGTTAAGAGTATGACCGATATGTTATAGAGTTGTCACTGTTATTTCCCATTTGCTCTTACTTAGTTTGTATTTATGCTACCTTTAATCCATTTAGGATCTCACTCTCCTGCCAGACTGTTGTGCAGTCTAAGCCAAACAAAGGATTATCAGTTTCTGAAGAGAGATAAGCAGGTGGAACTGCATTATGTCAACAGAATAAAGTATGCACAGATGCAAAGTTTTACTTGCAGTATTAGCTTCCTATTTTGGAATCTTCATCTATTTATCTCTCTAATTCAGATCAAGGCCCCTAACACCACAACCAATCATTAAACGTCATCTGCCCCGTTAACTGTCGTACTATCTCCAGGAGGACATAAATCATATTTAAAAACTAATTCTAAACCACAGGAGACTTGAGACTGATGGACTATATCCAATATTTATTAAAACCTCTGACACCTTCTTTTCTATACTCCTGACAATCTTTTCAAGTCTTCTTTTACCACAGTGGGTTGTACTAATGTAGTAATATATGAGACAGTCATATAAAAGGCTTGTCTTCTAACTCCTATAGGCCAATCTCAAAATTAATTTGTTCCCAAAGATTCTTGATACTGCCAACATCAAACAACTTATAAGGTGCATACTTTTACACACATTCCTATGATGATCTCAGGAAAGATATATTTCTAAGACTGCCAGCCCCCCCCCCCATGCACACATACTGTCACAAGTTCCATCTGCAAGGCCTGCCAACCTATCTTGGCACAGGTGTTATTATAGCAATAACCCATGCCTGGGTATAGGTAATGCTGAATTTACCCACGGTTGGTGTGGTTTGGTCACGAGGGCGAAGCCTGAGTGGCCAAACAAAGCCAACCATGGGTAAATCCAGCATTACCCACACCCAGAAGTGGGTTATTGCTATTATACAATGACATTATTTAAGGAAAAAAATAATAACTTTTCTTAAATAATGGCATTGTATAATGCCTCCTTGCTGCCCTTCTGCAGCTGTCTGGTACTCTGCGGTAGTTCTGATGTACTGCGCATGCGTATGCCTATGCAGTACATCAGAGCTGTGGGCAAAAGCAACGGAGAAAGCAAGATCTCCATTGCTTTTTACAAACTATTTTACTATGTTAAATGGGATTAACATAGACAGACAGCTTTAAAAAAAGCAACAGAATATTCTCCGATGCTTTTTTTAAAGCTGTCTTGGTATGTTAAACCCATTTAACATAGCGAGACAGTTTTGAAAAAAGCAACGGAGAAAGCAAGATCTCTGTTGCTGTAAAAAAAGAGTTATAGTAATGGAAAAAGTCCGGGCGACCGGACCTTTTTCCATTACTGTAACTCTGATTTACAACATGCACGCTGACCAATCAGCATGCACGTTTTTGAATATAATGGGGGGGGGGTTGTTGTATAATAGTCTTTTGAAGGCATTACTTATGTTCCTATGCATGCACAGAATTTCAATGCAGTGCAAGAGAAGAGACAGGGAAATGACTATCTCTGTTGCTGGTTTGTTCGATTGTTTGTTTTTATCCTTTAAAAATCTAACTTTTATGAGGGATAGAACAAAAATATGAGAAAAAATTAAGTATCTTTCTGTTTCTTTAGTTTGGCAGAATGCTCCAGATTTTTCTCATATTATGTTCTATCCTCAGCTGTTATCCAGCATATGCCAATAGAAAGTCTAAACAGTGAAAGGTACTTCAATGGCCAGACTTTTTTCTATTGGCACATGCTAGCTTTACAATGGGCACACTGGTTGGGCTGTCCTATTAGACTGCTTGTTTTTGAAAAGTAGTGATCCTTTGTTATATAATACAAATGTGACCTCCAATGGTTCTTTCCCCCTCAACACAGTTCTCTTCTCACTATTAAATATTGATCATGGGACCATTGCATCTAATGTAAGGATTTCTATTTACACATTAGGAAATATTTATACCTGAGTAAATGTGCTAAAACTGGCATAAAATAGATACATCATTCATGAATATAGATTTGTAGGTAATACTTCTCATATCATATTACAGGACATTTCTAAAAATGCTCATGCTAGTTCAGCAATACAAGATATAAATATATTAGCAGTCTAAACAATAAGCCACAGTATTAATGACAGTAATTATGTTTATTTCAGTAAATTGCAATAAACATCCAAAATTATTAATATGAAAATGGAAATTTCATCAAAGTTTAAATAATAATCCACTATGGTGGATGTACAAAAACAATAAAATAAACACTTTAATAATAAAATAAGATAGCACTTTCAAGAGCAACCTTACTTCAGTAAATCAACCCCAAGTAAAAACACTGAAGGACTTGTTAATATGATCAAATTAACTATAACAGAAAATGAATATAGACCACTATTTAAAACATTGGAGATTAGTATGTAAACCAAGGGACAGCAACATGGTATTATTTCATTATTTTAGTCATTAGAAAAACTAAAGGAAAAAATGAATTTATTAGATTTTCAATATATGATGAAAAATAATGTAATGATATCAGATTCTCAGTTAATTTCAGACACCTGGTGGACAGAATTACATGCCAAGTTCAGAAAATTAAACACTAAAACTATATACAGTTCATTAATCAATATACAGTCAGAGCAGTTCTTTATTACTTCCTTTCTTAAGATATACTCATATAGTGCTTGCACAGGTGGTACAAATGTGCATGTATATATACCACTATACATCAAGTAGCGCCTTCAATAACAATATGTTAAAAGCAAGCAAGTGTAGTAACAAACATTCCAAATTAAAACACCTTACCAACAGACAACATAACAGTGAATATAATGCTATTTTTATAAGCACTTTCATTTCGCAATGTGAAACTTCATCAGAATAAAATAATAAAAGAATGACTTAAATAATCCAGCCCAAACCAAGTGCCACAATCATCCAATCAAATTCTTTCCCTGATTACAAACCATTGCATACAAAGACTAAAAATAAAAATACAGATAAAATTATAAACACTACCCAGTGCCATAAAACTATAAACTTAATAATTACAAACCCAAAGAGTTCATTTTTAATACACAGTTAATAGAGAACAACCCATTCAAACCAGGAGCTAACCCTGCATTCATTTTAATTTGCCAGAATAGCCCATGAAATTCTAAATGTAAATTAATGGTACCACCTCTATGGTTAACTGCAAGTTTAACAGCACAAAAATAAAAACGTATGGTTCGGAAAGTCTTCTAAATATGCAGCTAGGGTATTGCTAGTATTTTTCTTACTTATATTATAAATATGCTCATAGATCCTCTCTTTGAAAATTCTAGATGTCTTCCTAATATAAAAACTTTTGCAATGTTGGCAAAGGGCTGCATAAACAAGCCCTGTAGTCCCACAATTACATCAAAATGTGTGGCACATGGTTTGGGCAGGGGTATTTAAGTCATTCTTTAATTATTTTATTCTGAAGAAGTTTTCGATTTTGAAAGGAAAGCACTTAATAAAAACAGCATTAGATTCACTGCTGTGGTGTCCATTGGTGAGGCATATGAATTTGAGGAATAACAATATGTTGTTGCTGTTAGTCAAATTCAGCTCTTTGTGACTTCAAAGACTTTAGCACACCAGGCCTGTCTGTTCTTTTAAGTTCTTGCAAATTTATATTCATTACTTTAATAATGCTGTCCATCTACTTCACAGCTTCTGCCATCTTCTTTGACTTGTTTTACCTTTGACCTTTGCTCAGTATCAGTATTTTCTCTTGTGAATCTTGTTTTTGCATTATGTGGCCAAAGTATTTGAGTTTTAATTAAATTATAAGGACTTTCAGCAAACAATCTGGATTTAAGGTTTTGATGGATTTGATCTTCTTGCAGGCCACAACATTCTCAAATGTTTTCTCCAATGCATGTGGCCCTAGTGTTCAAAGGTATTAATGTTCTGGCATACAGCCTAACTTGTAGTTCAGCTTTCACAATCACATTACTACTGGGAAAAACCATAGCTTTGTCAATACAGACCTTTGTTGACAATATGATTATTTTTGCTATTTAAAGTCATATGCAAATTTGCCATAGCAACACTTCATTGCTTCAAACACATGCTCCAGTATATTTCATGTCTCTGTATGGCCTTATTTATAGGCCATTTCCTGCATGGTCTGAGGGTTGCATATGGAAATTATCTGCCAGGGTTTTAGGGCATATCCAGCATTAGTTACAATATACAACTAACTGCTTGAATTATAGTGATGTATATAGACATGATTACCTACAGTGTACATGCACCTACCAGTCAAATGACCCTGAGAAGTTCTCTTTTAAGAGCCTTTTATACAGCTCAGACATATGTCAAATATTTAAATCATTTGAATTGCCTGAGTGGCATACATGCAGATTACAAATAATTCCCTGGTCATTGCAGACCACATGGCATTTCAGGAAGTGAAATTCCTTTTTGTTGTCATATCAAAGTCCCTTTAGTCAGGAGAGGCCTTGATGGCCACATGTGCATAATCTATGGATCTCAAGACCTCTGGGAAATTTACAATGTTTTCTAAAAGGTCATAATGATTGTGTTTCTATCCTCTGCAGTCCTTGAGAACTAGATATACTCCTCCACATATTGCACTATAACATTGAGGAACTAGTTTGGGATTCATGAAGCTAACATCAGTGATATCTTTGTAAAGCTCTGAAAGGACCTTATACCTAAAATGGTTAATGTCACAATGTGCACCTTTGGTTACCCAGGCATCTTTACAGGCAAAATAAATAATAACCAAAACTTCCAGAACTGACATAAAAATAAAAACTATGATGCCAGAAGGTACATCACTCATAAACTTATTTAATAAATAGGTTAAGCATTTTCCTTCAACAGTATTTTGTACTTCATTAGTACAGTTGAACGGGGGAGGGGGTGGGGATGTTGCATTCCTGACTATGTCCACCTTTGGATGAGATATCTAGTAATTATGAGCCTGTTGTCGGTTTGCCATCCATTCCCCATTGCAGTATTGCCAGCTTATCATTTTTTTAATGTAACAAATGAAATTTATTCTTCAAGAGCAGCAGGCACTGAATTTGTGGGTGCTTCACCAACAGCCAACAAGCCTGAAAAGATGCCAAAACCATGAGGCAACCAGGTTTTAAGAGAGGAAGATGAAGGAGTTTTGGAATTGACCCAAAATGGCCAATAAAACTACAGTTTCAAGTCAGTAACCACTCCCACAGGGGCAGGCAGGCTGCTCAATGTTTTTCACTGCCACTGATCAACAGAGAGACTTTCCTTTAGCCCAAGCAAAAAATGGCCTCACAGAAACTTACAAACAGTTCAAGAACAGCAAGCCTGTAACTGAACTTTTTTAAATCTCAGAAAAGTGGGGAAAAAGCAATTTGTTTTTTGTTTTTTCAGAGATAGCAGAGGTTAACAAGTATCAACAAGTTATAACAGTGCAGTAAATGACCCCACACAAGAGTGCTAGGCCAAAGACAGATAAAATGCAAGTTTTGAGAAAAAAACGATTTTAAAAATAAGTGCAAACAGGAAATTCAGTAAACAGCTCTAGGTTGTGCTCTAAATACAGTTACTAATGCAGAAATCAAATTTAACAAGCCAGAAAATTCTCAAAATAGGCGGCTATGCAGAAAAACTTAGCAAATAAACAGAGGAAAAATACTTAAAGTCTCAAAAGTGGCTCCTTTCTTCTCTCAGCATTTTCTCCTCTTGGTGGGTGCTTCACCAACAGCCAACAAGCCTGAAAAGACACCAAAACCATTTTATATACCTCATATATCTTAAGTATATTTACTTTTTAAATTGTTATTACTATTACTTAATTATTAATGTTTTTAGGGTAAACCTTGTTATATAGTTTGGGTCATGTGGTGTGTTAAGATATTTATGAGCATGCCTGGTAATTGTATGTGTTCTGGTGAAATCATGCAAAACAATAGGGAGAAAAGAGCTAATCTTTTAACCTTTGTTATATTTAAATAAACAGTGGCCTTGTGGATTTACCACTGATGCATTGACATCAGGCATGTCCCATCTTGCTGTACCTGAACCAGTGTCAGTGGTACCTGTTAAGGTAGAAAGAGAAACACCTATGTTGTATAACTGAACATATGCAACAATCCCACTGTCCCTTCCACACAGCATTAATACATCTCTAAACTGTACAAAAGCAATGAACATATAACGTACCTTGAGGCACTGGTCATGGCAATGGTATCAGTGACATACCCATTGAGAGATATGGGTAGTGTCATAGTGGTGGTACACCACTGTACTTTGGTAGTGGAACATGGGCTTACCAACCTGGTGTGTCACTATCATACACAAGTGGTGTTGCCACAAGTCCAGCTCCCAAATCCAGGCCTCTTCTCTGAGTATAAGTATCTGGTTGTTGTCCCCAGATAAGCACACCAAGATCTCCTTGGTGCCTATAAAGGAACTCTGTGATTCTGGTCCTCCTTTTATGACCATTTTCTCCTGCAAAGGCCCATGCCTTTTGTGGGAATCTTAGATCATGCTGGTAACTGTGCAAATGTTCTTTGTTTCTGTCCCTCTAAATCATGGGATCATATGATCATAGAAAATTCAATGCAACCAAGATATGCATCCATTAACACCTTACCAGTGTCCACCCTTGGGCCTTACCTTTTCTCTGAAGGTAGCCTATGATGGTCAAGCCCAGTATGCACTTACAAATACCCATCTAATCATCCAGATCCTGCTTAAAGCAAGATGGTATATGACATTACTTAGGTTTCAGAGGACATATGTTCCAGAGGCAGGAGGAGGTGTTGTGTGATGAACGTATCTTTCCATAATGTTGTATTTATCTGATGGTGAAGATTTAGATCCCTGTTTCTGGTATTGGTGGAACTATTTGATTTTTAGTGATGCAAGAGTTTCAGTACTAATGGGTCTCTAATGGCAGAATAGGCAAGGCATAATCTATAAGTTACTGAATAAAGAGACAGTGCTTCCAGTCTTTTCTGGTAGCTTAGGGTTTTCAGGACAGTGATCTTCTTAAGGACATCTGGGGATATTCTGTTTGTTTGATGTGTCTAGCAAGATACATCCCAAAGGGGATGTTGAACTTTATAATTAGTCCAGTTAATGATGAACATAGGGAAACAAATGCATCTTTAGATCTGCATCTGGATGATATTCCCTTAGCAATAAGCTGCTCTAAGTAAAAGGACTTCTGACTACTGCTGTTAAATGATGGTCACAGGAGAGTGAATCATCAACCCATGTTCCAAGGTCCTTAAAAGCATTCTCATTTTGGAGTGGGGTATTGCTTATGCTCTATGCTGGGGAAGGGGCTGCCTATCCAATGAGACAATATAGCACTATTTGCATTTAATTTGACCCATTTTAGTACACTAGGCATGTACGAGTGTAAGTTCTTACTGAATTGTTTATTCATTAGAGAGAGGCTTGACGATGACTCCCAATTTGCAGTCATCTACTCATTTTGTTAGCCAGACATCTTGGCTCATTCAGCAGCAACAAAGACATCACACAGTAGGCCCTGCAGTCCTGCTGCACTTGCTTCCTGAGGGCCTTGTCACACTTGGCCTTGTCCAGCATCTGCCTGCCATGTGAGTGCAGAGCCTGTGGGGATATTTATGTCTCTGCCTGGGTGAACATCCCCAACATCTGTCCCTTTCTTTAGATCCCATCACAGTACCTGTATACATGAACATAAACCTAGTGTCAGTGCCTGGACACAAACATGTCTCCCCATATCCACAAGCTGTGCTGCAGCTGTGCCTATAACATGTGTCATGACTGGTTATGCCATGGTGGCACAGGCCATGCTGCAAAAACATGCCCAGCAGTGGCACCTTGGATACAACTCAGGGTGCAGCATGCAGCTTGTGATGTGCATATGTTGGCCTGAGTCCCCCAAGATAAAACTGTGGTTCATATTTATCTGTATATCTCTGTAGCCTGCCATGTCTACCTACTCCAACCCCCTCCCTCTCCCCATCCCCCTTTTCTGTGTCTGCTAGTTGAATTTCTGCAACATAGTGCATTCCTTCCCAATCACACCTGGTATATGCTGCTGCACAACTTGTTCATTAAAGCAGCAACAGTCCCTGACATTGTGGATTCCCACAGGTGGAGTGAGGGCAGCCAAGACCTATACTCTTTACTCACTCATTCCTTCTAAATGTCAGCCCTCATTTAAGCAATCTGATATTTCAAATCCCCCACACAGTACAGTTTTCTAGTCTGTGTCCATACTTGACTGTCTGTATCCCCTTATCACAACTCTTGTTGTCAGTTTGGTTGTCTAGTATAGTCATAAATTGGTGTATAATCTATGAATCTTCTCACAGGTCACAGCTGATATTGCTATGCTGACAGTGAATTTTATTACATTAAAACTGGCCCCATAGGATTGCTAATCTGCTAATGAAATGATTTACCATGTCTGTTTTTGAATTACACTGGCAATGCAATGTGGTATCAGCTATGCATGATGCTACAGGATCTATTCCTGCCCACAAATGCATCTGAAAGTTCTACAGACTGCATGCACAAGTATGTACATGGATTACAGTACCACACCTTATGGTATTATTCTAAGTTGTGTGGATGCATGCTATCAAGTTACAGAGGCACAGTGCAGCCACATTGTCATGGGTGATGACCAAACTGGTGCACCCAAACAGTGCATGCATGAAAGTTGTGGCGACTCTAGTAGACATTTCAATTGTGCTATGCCATGTTTCAATGCTTCCTGTCAATGTATTTCAAGCAATGTCCAAAATATAAGGCTGCACACCATGTCCTGTCATTTTTCCTAAGTTATACTTAGAGAGTGGCCATGGCTGGTTCAGGCACTAGTTTTGGGAGTTCCTATTAGAATACTGAAAATGCTTTCTATCGAATGCGTCTTGGTCGAACTTAAAACAACAAAAAGGCAAAATAGCGAAGCGGCTTTTAAGCAAATTCTTTCCCAGGGAAAGAATTTGCTTGGCCGCTTCATTACTTTGCCATTTTCGGCACTGTAGTGTGATCTTGGAGTTGGTATATTTAAGTAGGGGGTGTGGGTGGCAAAGCCCCCCACTTTATGTATTCTTTCAATTTTTTTTTCTTTTTTTGAACAGCGATTTTTTTCCCTTGGAAAAAAATCACTGTTCTGAGCTTTGGAGATTGTAAGCTTTCGCTTACATGGGGTCGATTATTCATCATTCGCTTTTTAAGCATTCAATCATATAATATAGACCCAGTTTTGGGAGGGGTCTAGCTTAGTGCTCAAATAGAAATAAGATTTTCTCATACCTTTTGGACACAGATGACAGGGAGCATCTAATGGACAGCTAAGAATGCCCACTATACAAGGTACACTAATGGTAATATCTTACTAGAGACTTCAGTGGTGCCATTGGCATCACTCACTGTAGGGAGCAGTGCTAAAACAAATACGGTAACATGCAAAGACACCACTGAGGTCATCTCCATCAATAGAAAGAAGAGGTTATGGAAGGCGAGCCACCTGCATTTTGTAAGTTAACTGGCATTCAACTGGTAATGTTATATAGCACTTGATTATTGTCATTTAATCTGTCATAGCTGTGTTGACGTATTTCTGTTATCTTTCTGTTTTGTACCAATGCGTTAGTCTACCAGTGTAGACATGCCAGTTTCTCTGTGAATCAAGGTGAATGTTGATATCTAAGGTGATTGTGTGATATTCTATTTTAAACAATTAATGCCCATTATTATTCAACATGAGCAAGCTGATTGGACAGGCCAGCCAGTGTGCTCATTGTAAATCAAGCATATACCAGTAGAAGAAAGTCCAAAGGCTGACGTGCCTTTGAGTGGCCAGACTTTATTCTGACATATGCTGAGGGACAGAGCAAAATATAACAAAAATCAGGTACATTCTGTAAAACTAAACAAACAGCAACCTACCTGATTTTCCTTATGTATCTGCACTGTCCTTTGTAAATATCTATTTTAATAGTTAAAAAGACATCAGTGGAGATGCTGTCTTCTCCATTGCTTCTCCTGCACAGAAGTACTGTGCTAGCATGTGAAGGTATGTTGCATAAATATGCACAGTACATTAGTCTACGGAAGAGAATGTGGAAGAAGACTGAAGTGCCCTTATGCAAGTAAATTATTTAAATAGGTAAGCAATTTCTTTCTTAAATAATGTAATGTATAATAGCAATAATCCACTCCTGTCTGTGAGTATGTAAGCAATTTCTTTCTTAAATAATGTAATGTATAATAGCAATAATCCACTCCTGTCTGTGAGTATATCAGGATTTACTCATGGTTAGCTTGTTTAATGACTCAGGCTTTGCCATCATGATCAAACCACACGACCCGTAAATAAATCCTGACATATGCACACACAGTCATGAATTATTACTTAATAATTGTGCCAAGTGATTAATTTTCTTTTCCACATTCATTTTTATTTTCTGCAAGATCATCTGCGGTACAGACAGATATGCAGCTGTGGCCACCATGCCCTACAATCACTGTCACACTGACTGTTGGGTCTCCAGTGATCCTCAGGCCTGCCTTACTACAGGATGATGAAGGCCACCCATGGGAATTTGGCTTGATGGGCTCACTGATGGCTTATGTAGCCAACTCTTAAGATGGGGGTGAAAACGCCTCTTCAGACAGTAATGCAGAAGGAACCACCTGGTCACTTAAAACTGATGCAGTGACTGGTGTGGACAGTGGTGGACCTGCTGCCAGATACTGAGATTAGCACCTTGGAGGATCTCCTTCCATGTCTTGCTGAGTTGTGCATCTGGCTGACTCAGACCATCTGGACACAAGTGACTGTACTTACCCTAGATGTCAACCACAAAAGTAACTGAATTTTGGGACAGATTAATCTCTGGGCAAACTAGCAAGCCAGCTGTAGCATTTCCTCTTCTTATCACAGTATTTTCCCTTCTAGTGTTACCCATACTGTCTGCTGTTTGTTTTTCAGATCTCCCCCAGCATCAGTTTTCATCCCTCTGTCTGTCTGTCTGTCTGCTTCATACTGTTTTTGCCTCATCATTTTGTACCACTGCCTCCCTTGTTGGTCTTTGTATATGCATGTGTCTTTGTGTCCCTGCCATCTTCCTGTTACCTTCTTCTGTCTACCCATTCACACCTCACTACCCTCCCCATCTTCCCTTCTTCAGAACCCCCCCCCCCCCAGAAAACAGCACCTCTTCCATGGAAAAAAAAAAACATTTCTAGCCACCAGCTGGCCCACCTTATTATCCTTATATGTATTCCTCCGTTTGCTGCTTCACAATTCTGACTGTACCTCCAGAATGGCAATATGGAAAGGTATTTTACTATCCCAACTAGAATACAGCCTTCCCTTAACAACATATATCTTAGACAAAATCACACTCTCATTCATACACTCACCAATAAAACATGCAGGTTCATCATATACTCACCAAAAGAAGAACACCATTGCAAAACACTACAAAAGCAAAACGGCTTCATGTCATACAAAGGGCAGACCTCCTTCTCAGCTCACAACTTTTCAAATTGCTACAAAACCAATCTTTCTCTCCATGAACCTCCAGACTAATAGAAGAGTTTACAATCTATTACCTTAGAAACCATGACCATTCTGCACCTACAGTACAGGCCCCTCAAACAAATCTCCAGTGCACAAATCACTGCTTCTCTGCACTAGGTCCCAAAATTTTGGGAATCCATACCGACCTCAATTAAAGATACAGCCATTCCATTCTCATCTGAAAATGCATGTCCTGAAAATGGTAAAATGCCAATGTAATGTCTCAAATCACATAGCCAAATCAAACCATAAACTCTTCCCTAGTCCCTTTGCTTTAACTCCTGTGCATTTAAACTCCTGGTATATTAATGCATCACTAAAGTATAGGGCTGTATTGTAAGCAATCTCTTTCATCTACATAACTCTCTGTTAAATATATATACACGTATATATCAGTACAATGCCATACATGTTTTATAAACCTGCTTACCTGTCTCTATAACTTTGCATAAATTACATAAAAGTATATCTCCATTACTTTATATAATTCCTGTACATTCTCAGCAATTGTATAATTATACATGCTTTACCTATTGCATTATATCTCTGTAATTATCAGACTTTAATGCTTTCCCAGGCTGAGATTAAAATCAATCATTTGTGGTGAGTGTTCTATCCCAGATACAAAATTTAAATAGCTAAATAATGCTATCTTCACCTTTCCTCCTGGTTTGTATAATGAACTTCCTAGCCACTCTACTATGCTATAGTGCCCTTGCATAGGCTGTAAAGAGCAAGCATGATGCATGTGTAAAGCATGCATGCATAGTATGTGTGTGTGTGTGTGT
The DNA here is from genome assembly GCF_019279795.1 of Protopterus annectens. Taxonomy (NCBI): domain Eukaryota; kingdom Metazoa; phylum Chordata; order Ceratodontiformes; family Protopteridae; genus Protopterus; species Protopterus annectens. The sequence continues at coordinate 1,173,308,645 of NC_056729.1, read as the reverse complement.
GTGTGTGTGTGTGTGTGTGTGTGTGTGTGTGTGTGTGTGTGTGTGTGTGTGTGTGTGTGTGTGTGTAATACCTCTCAACTGTACAGATATTTGCAGAATGTCCAGATTTTTGCCTCATATTTTTGGTCTGTTTTTCATAAAATTCTGTTTTTCTGCAAATTAGTAGCAAATTGTTAAAGATTGAAGTTAGAAAATAATGGCAGACATTTGAGTTTCATACTTCATACCCTTCAGAAAATTCACACTAATGCAAACTCTGTTATTCTATCAATTTTCTAAGTTTGTAAGAGCAATATTTATAAATTGACCCTATTTTTGGGTCGTTGTCCCACTTTTATTCACATCTTTGTCCAGATATATTGCTGTAAGAGGTTCAGATGTCTGGTGTGTGTGTGTGTGTGTGTGTGTGTGTGTGTGTGTGTGTGTGTGTGTGTGTGTGTGTGTGTGTGTGTGTGTGTAGCAGCAGTAAGATGACTGTATGCGCATGTGACTGCGCAAGAATATTGGGCATACAAACTCTTCTGGTCATGTAATCACAGTGCTATAAACTGTGCTGTAGTGAGATTGCTGGGTTTGATGCAGCCACAATTCTTTTCCTGTTTTGCACACCTTCCTACACTACTGCTCTCTACCTACAGATATGTATTGTTAATGAACAGTGAGATTTGTTGTGCTACCAGCATCATGATGCTTTTCTCAGGGTAGTGGTATTAGCAAACTTTCTGAATAACACATACAGTTTTCTTGAGTAGATCAAATGCAAGCGTTTTAAAATATTACATCATTCCTACAAACCTCTGTAATTCCTGTTTGTGTTCTGGCCATGGCATATGTACAACTGCTCAAACTTTTCCTGTATCAGGTTTACTCAGTGTTAAGAGTATGACCGATATGTTATAGAGTTGTCACTGTTATTTCCCATTTGCTCTTACTTAGTTTGTATTTATGCTACCTTTAATCCATTTAGGATCTCACTCTCCTGCCAGACTGTTGTGCAGTCTAAGCCAAACAAAGGATTATCAGTTTCTGAAGAGAGATAAGCAGGTGGAACTGCATTATGTCAACAGAATAAAGTATGCACAGATGCAAAGTTTTACTTGCAGTATTAGCTTCCTATTTTGGAATCTTCATCTATTTATCTCTCTAATTCAGATCAAGGCCCCTAACACCACAACCAATCATTAAACGTCATCTGCCCCGTTAACTGTCGTACTATCTCCAGGAGGACATAAATCATATTTAAAAACTAATTCTAAACCACAGGAGACTTGAGACTGATGGACTATATCCAATATTTATTAAAACCTCTGACACCTTCTTTTCTATACTCCTGACAATCTTTTCAAGTCTTCTTTTACCACAGTGGGTTGTACTAATGTAGTAATATATGAGACAGTCATATAAAAGGCTTGTCTTCTAACTCCTATAGGCCAATCTCAAAATTAATTTGTTCCCAAAGATTCTTGATACTGCCAACATCAAACAACTTATAAGGTGCATACTTTTACACACATTCCTATGATGATCTCAGGAAAGATGTATTTCTAAGACTGCCAGCCCCCCCCCCATGCACACATACTGTCACAAGTTCCATCTGCAAGGCCTGCCAACCTATCTTGGCACAGGTGTTATTATAGCAATAACCCATGCCTGGGTATAGGTAATGCTGAATTTACCCACGGTTGGTGTGGTTTGGTCACGAGTGCGAAGCCTGAGTGGCCAAACAAAGCCAACCATGGGTAAATCCAGCATTACCCACACCCAGAAGTGGGTTATTGCTATTATACAATGACATTATTTAAGGAAAAAATATAAACTTTTCTTAAATAATGGCATTGTATATCGCCTCCTTGCTGCCCTTCTGCAGCTGTCTGGTACTCTCGGTAGTTCTGATGTACTGCATGCGTATGCCTATGCAGTACATCAGAGCTGTGGGCAAAAGCAACGGAGAAAGCAAGATCTCCATTGCTTTTACAAACTATTTTACTATGTTAAATGGGATTAACATAGACAGACAGCTTTAAAAAGCAACAGAATATTCTCCGATGCTTTTTAAAGCTGTCTTGGTATGTTAAACCCATTTAACATAGCGAGAATTTTGAAAAAGCAACGGAGAAAGCAAGATCTCTGTTGCTGTAAAAGAGTTATAGTAATGGAAAAGTCCGGGCGACGGACCTTTTTCCATTACTGTAACTCTGATTTACAACATGCACGCTGACCAATCAGCATGCACGTTTTTGAATATAATGGGGGGGGGGTTGTTGTATAATAGTCTTTTGAAGGCATTACTTATGTTCCTATGCATGCACAGAATTTCAATGCAGTGCAAGAGAAGAGACAGGGAAATGACTATCTCTGTTGCTGGTTTGTTCGATTGTTTGTTTTTATCCTTTAAAAATCTAACTTTTATGAGGGATAGAACAAAAATATGAGAAAAAATTAAGTATCTTTCTGTTTCTTTAGTTTGGCAGAATGCTCCAGATTTTTCTCATATTATGTTCTATCCTCAGCTGTTATCCAGCATATGCCAATAGAAAGTCTAAACAGTGAAAGGTACTTCAATGGCCAGACTTTTTTCTATTGGCACATGCTAGCTTTACAATGGGCACACTGGTTGGGCTGTCCTATTAGACTGCTTGTTTTTGAAAAGTAGTGATCCTTTGTTATATAATACAAATGTGACCTCCAATGGTTCTTTCCCCCTCAACACAGTTCTCTTCTCACTATTAAATATTGATCATGGGACCATTGCATCTAATGTAAGGATTTCTATTTACACATTAGGAAATATTTATACCTGAGTAAATGTGCTAAAACTGGCATAAAATAGATACATCATTCATGAATATAGATTTGTAGGTAATACTTCTCATATCATATTACAGGACATTTCTAAAATGCTCATGCTAGTTCAGCAATACAAGATATAAATATATTAGCAGTCTAAACAATAAGCCACAGTATTAATGACAGTAATTATGTTTATTTCAGTAAATTGCAATAAACATCCAAAATTATTAATATGAAAATGGAAATTTCATCAAAGTTTAAATAATAATCCACTATGGTGGATGTACAAAAACAATAAAATAAACACTTTAATAATAAAATAAGATAGCACTTTCAAGAGCAACCTTACTTCAGTAAATCAACCCCAAGTAAAAACACTGAAGGACTTGTTAATATGATCAAATTAACTATAACAGAAAATGAATATAGACCACTATTTAAAACATGGGAGATTAGTATGTAAACCAAGGGACAGCAACATGGTATTATTTCATTATTTTAGTCATTAGAAAAACTAAAGGAAAAAATGAATTTATTAGATTTTCAATATATGATGAAAAATAATGTAATGATATCAGATTCTCAGTTAATTTCAGACACCTGGTGGACAGAATTACATGCCAAGTTCAGAAAATTAAACACTAAAACTATATACAGTTCATTAATCAATATACAGTCAGAGCAGTTCTTTATTACTTCCTTTCTTAAGATATACTCATATAGTGCTTGCACAGGTGGTACAAATGTGCATGTATATATACCACTATACATCAAGTAGCGCCTTCAATAACAATATGTTAAAAGCAAGCAAGTGTAGTAACAAACATTCCAAATTAAAACACCTTACCAACAGACAACATAACAGTGAATATAATGCTATTTTTATAAGCACTTTCATTTCGCAATGTGAAACTTCATCAGAATAAAATAATAAAAGAATGACTTAAATAATCCAGCCCAAACCAAGTGCCACAATCATCCAATCAAATTCTTTCCCTGATTACAAACCATTGCATACAAAGACTAAAAATAAAAATACAGATAAAATTATAAACACTACCCAGTGCCATAAAACTATAAACTTAATAATTACAAACCCAAAGAGTTCATTTTTAATACACAGTTAATAGAGAACAACCCATTCAAACCAGGAGCTAACCCTGCATTCATTTTAATTTGCCAGAATAGCCCATGAAATTCTAAATGTAAATTAATGGTACCACCTCTATGGTTAACTGCAAGTTTAACAGCACAAAAATAAAAGCATTATGGTTCGGAAAGTCTTCTAAATATGCAGCTAGGGTATTGCTAGTATTTTTCTTACTTATATTATAAATATGCTCATAGATCCTCTCTTTGAAAATTCTAGATGTCTTCCTAATATAAAAACTTTTGCAATGTTGGCAAAGGGCTGCATAAACAAGCCCTGTAGTCCCACAATTACATCAAAATGTGTGGCACATGGTTTGGGCAGGGTATTTAAGTCATTCTTTAATTATTTTATTCTGAAGAAGTTTTCGATTTTGAAAGGAAAGCACTTAATAAAAACAGCATTAGATTCACTGCTGTGGTGTCCATTGGTGAGGCATATGAATTTGAGGAATAACAATATGTTGTTGCTGTTAGTCAAATTCAGCTCTTTGTGACTTCAAAGACTTTAGCACACCAGGCCTGTCTGTTCTTTTAAGTTCTTGCAAATTTATATTCATTACTTTAATAATGCTGTCCATCTACTTCACAGCTTCTGCCATCTTCTTTGACTTGTTTTACCTTTGACCTTTGCTCAGTATCAGTATTTTCTCTTGTGAATCTTGTTTTTGCATTATGTGGCCAAAGTATTTGAGTTTTAATTAAATTATAAGGACTTTCAGCAAACAATCTGGATTTAAGGTTTTGATGGATTTGATCTTCTTGCAGGCCACAACATTCTCAAATGTTTTCTCCAATGCATGTGGCCCTAGTGTTCAAAGGTATTAATGTTCTGGCATACAGCCTAACTTGTAGTTCAGCTTTCACAATCACATTACTACTGGGAAAAACCATAGCTTTGTCAATACAGACCTTTGTTGACAATATGATTATTTTTGCTATTTAAAGTCATATGCAAATTTGCCATAGCAACACTTCATTGCTTCAAACACATGCTCCAGTATATTTCATGTCTCTGTATGGCCTTATTTATAGGCCATTTCCTGCATGGTCTGAGGGTTGCATATGGAAATTATCTGCCAGGGTTTTAGGGCATATCCAGCATTAGTTACAATATACAACTAACTGCTTGAATTATAGTGATGTATATAGACATGATTACCTACAGTGTACATGCACCTACCAGTCAAATGACCCTGAGAAGTTCTCTTTTAAGAGCCTTTTATACAGCTCAGACATATGTCAAATATTTAAATCATTTGAATTGCCTGAGTGGCATACATGCAGATTACAAATAATTCCCTGGTCATTGCAGACCACATGGCATTTCAGGAAGTGAAATTCCTTTTTGTTGTCATATCAAAGTCCCTTTAGTCAGGAGAGGCCTTGATGGCCACATGTGCATAATCTATGGATCTCAAGACCTCTGGGAAATTTACAATGTTTTCTAAAAGGTCATAATGATTGTGTTTCTATCCTCTGCAGTCCTTGAGAACTAGATATACTCCTCCACATATTGCACTATAACATTGAGGAACTAGTTTGGGATTCATGAAGCTAACATCAGTGATATCTTTGTAAAGCTCTGAAAGGACCTTATACCTAAAATGGTTAATGTCACAATGTGCACCTTTGGTTACCCAGGCATCTTTACAGGCAAAATAAATAATAACCAAAACTTCCAGAACTGACATAAAAATAAAAACTATGATGCCAGAAGGTACATCACTCATAAACTTATTTAATAAATAGGTTAAGCATTTTCCTTCAACAGTATTTTGTACTTCATTAGTACAGTTGAACGGGGGAGGGGGTGGGGATGTTGCATTCCTGGCTATGTCCACCTTTGGATGAGATATCTAGTAATTATGAGCCTGTTGTCGGTTTGCCATCCATTCCCCATTGCAGTATTGCCAGCTTATCATTTTTTTAATGTAACAAATGAAATTTATTCTTCAAGAGCAGCAGGCACTGAATTTGTAAATGAAACAATTAAATATAAAGTTGTTTTCTTGCAGCAACCTGTTCATTAGTTACAGATCTCTTTAATGTAGAAATATTCAGATGGCTTTTACTTCTGCTATGTAGTCTAGGTGATTTGGTCATGTTGACTAATGTCGCCAAAATGGGCATGGGTAGTTACCGGTGATAAGTGGGTTGAGGACCCGGCCTACTCTGACCTAAGCCAGGGACCCTTGCTAACGGTAGGAGGGGTATATGTGCCCCTATTGGTCAGTGTGCGCCTGCCATAAAATCCAGCAGCCCTTGGTCAATAAGCTACTGGCCAGCCAGTGTCAACATAGGTGCTGGAAGCTGTTAAAGACTGGGGGGGGGTTGGTGGGTGACAGGGACACTTAGTGAACTAAAAAGGGTAATTTTTTATAACTATTTCTTACCACAACATAGGTTCACTTGGAGGAAATTTTAAGCTTAGCCAGTTTCCTTTTGGTGCTTGAATTAACATTTTCTGATTGGTCTTATCTATCCCAATGGCTGATAATTGTATATTAGCCCTAATGAGAAGAACTGTGATCATACCATAGATAATTTCAGGGGGCCATGTAAGGGATGCGGCATTTAGGAACTGCCTCTATCCATTAGTGGCATGAGGGGAAATCCTGGAGTACATTTTCTATTATTCATCCTTAATTTCAGGGGGCCATGTAAGGGATGCAGCATTTAGGAACTGCCTCTATCCATTAGTGGCATGAGGGGAAATCCTGGAGTACATTTTCTATTACCCATCCATAGATCCAAGTTGCATTTGAATATGAATGGATGAGCTTTGCCTCTGTGATATATATCCTTCTCTCCACAACATTCAGTTTAGATACCTGGACTGAGTATTTCTGATGCCATTTGACTTGTTGATGTTCACTAGGTCCATCTGTATTATGTCGGAGGATGCTTTGTATGCCAGAAATGTCACCTCTAAGCACGCTGTAGGATACTGAGTATAATAATAAATCTTTGAGGTAGTCCATGCAAGACCTACTGTTTAGGACTTGTAACCTTTTAGTAAGGTATCTCTGAAGATATTCCAATTGTTGCATGGGGCTAGACAGATACATTCCAAAGTGGGCATTATACAAAATGATTGGCATAATGAGAGCTTTGTAAAGGGGGGCAACAACATCTCTAGATCTAGTCACAATCAATTTGTTTATAAGCTGTGCAATATAAAAAGGCTTTCTTATGACACTGGGCACATGTTGGTCAAAGGCTAGGTCATTGTACACACAAGTTTCCAAATGCCAAATAATTCGATCAGTTCTCAGAAGGCATTGTTATGATTTTGACACCAGTTATTATTTGGGACAAACCTTCCTGCTTGATGGTTAAGTCATTTGGGGATTCAATAACTTCTCCTAGCTTGCAGTCATCTCAGACTTAGCTGGCCAAAGCTCTTTGGTATTTCCTTTTACTTTTGAGATGTATATGCCAAACAGAAAGTCTCAGCACCGAACCCTGGGGGACTCCATTGGTGACTGGTCTCTTCCCCTCTTTTGATCTCCTGCAGCTTGTGAGCCAAGTTGGCAATGCAGCTGGTGATGCAAGTGTTTGCTCCTACATTATTCATCTTTTGTACTACACCTGAGTAGGGGATTGTGTCAAAAGGCTTGGACAAGTCAAGGTAATGTGGTGTGAACTGTTTTACCTTCATCCATTGCTTTGGTAACAAGAGTAAAGCTTAAAATTTTCCCGTGATTTTGAGCCTTTCACACTTTCCTCTGGGCTGTTTTCAAAATATTTTTAGCACCATGCATACATGTATTCATTCCTTGATTCATCTTCCTAATTGTATTAAATTATATTCCTTGTATAATACAGCACACTTGTTAGACTTAAGTTAGAGCCCATTTTAAATTTATTGTTTAAAAAATTTTCCAGTAGGCAATGAAACAAAAATACATTAACCAATAATGACAAAACTGCCCTGTTCAGAACATTTCCATCATAAAGGTCTACTTCCACACACAATTGCATTTTAAATTTATTGTTTGAACATTTTTCCAGGAGGCAATGAAGCAAAATGCATGCACCAATAATGACAAAACTGCCCTATTCAGAACATTTCCATGATAACAGGCTACTTCTACACACAATATATAAATACAAAATCATAGTAGGGTAAGCCAGAGGCATGTTGCACAGCTTCTTGAACTTATTTTCAATTGGGGGGGATCCAGGGACACATTTTAAACATTGCTTGTATAATTTTTGAAAGTTGCTTGCATAAAATGCGTTATGAACATGCATTTCACTACTAAGTCTTGAACCCAGAACTCTATGCACTACAGTCAGAGCAACATGCCACTAAGGTAAACCAAGAGTTTCTTGAACCAGGGACACATTTTAAACATTGCTTGTATAATTTTGGAAAGTTGCTTGCATAAGATGTGTTACGACCATGCATTTCACTACCAAGTCTTGAACCCAGAACACTGGGCATTACAGTCAGAGCAACATACCACAAAGCTAAACCAGCAGCTTCTTGAAAGACAGGAAGACAAACTTAAATGGCTATCATATCATTTAGTGAATTCAGTTCTCACTTCTCACCATAGCTCTCAACCTCGTAGCACAAAAATACAGAACACAGCCAGTAATGGGGGAATACAGCCCCAAAATAGCGACACATTTCAAATACTGATTTTATCTTCTTCTTTTGGCTTTTCCTGGTTAGGGGTCACCACAGCAGATCACTTGTCCGCTCAAGATTGGCAGTGGAGTTTTACAATGTCGAGTTGCCAGCCTGGCACCCAATCTTCCAAAGAAGGTGCACACATACACACGGACTCACACCTAGGGCCAACTTAGAGTGTCCAATCCACCTGCAGCATGTCTTTGGGATGTGGGAGGAAACTGGAGCTCCTGGAGGAAACCCACACGACCACAGGGAGGACATGCAGACTCTGCAAAGAAGGCACCCCAGACAAGGATCGAACCAGAGAACCTCTTGCTGTGAGGTGGCAATACTAACTGCTGCACCACCATAGCCACCCTTCAAATACTAATTTTATAATCTTAGAAAATTGCTAGAATAAAAGGTTTTGTTTTACCACTCCTGAAAACCAGAGGAACAGAACATAAATGTGAGGCATAAATTCACAAGTGATGGTGGCTAGGGACTTTAGGTTCTTTTTACATGTACCCAAGGTACAGGGTTTGAGCCTGAGTACCTCTAGCCACCAGCTGTATCCTGTTGGGGGCATTCACACACACGCACACGCACACGCACACACACACACACACACACACACACACACACACACACACACACACACACACACACACATCTGAAAAGTGTTCATTCAGATACCAGCTTACTCACTCTGAAAAGCGTCCAAATTCTTACTCCATCTTCAGTCCTTGTAGCTAAAGACATTTGTCTGTTTCTCCTCGCAGACTCCATCTTCAAGAAAATAGCAGCAGAAACTGTCTGTTTTTCCTCCCAGCAGAAGATAAGCAGAAACCGTCCGTTTCAGTTCCCGCTCGCAAACCTTGAAATATGATGAAGTCAGCATACAGTTTGAGAAAGTTGGGAGGTTGGATTGATCTGCAAAAGTGGGGGGTTCCCCTCCCCCCCTTGCTCTATGGTTCTGGTGTCCAATATCACGTTACCCAGCCTGGGTTACCTGGGATAGCTCTGTTAAGCAAAAGCTGGATGTGAAACCAACCAACCTGCCAAACATAAACTGAGAATTTCTACACTTAATGTATGTTCACTGACAGGATGCAGCTTGGAAGTGGATGATATTTACATCCTATGTATCCAAGAGAGGAGATGGAAGGGCAGTGCAGCAAAGCCACTTGGCTTGGGATCCAGAATCTACTACTCAGGAGGGGGACAAGCTAGAAATGGTATAGGAATTGTGGTGAGAGAGAGGCTTCAAAAGGCAGTGAGGGATATCATCAGAATTAATGACAGACTCATGGCAGTCAGACTCCAGTGTAATGACAGGGCAATATTCATAATCTCAGCCTATGCTAGGGCAGTATTCATAATCTCAGCCTATGATAGGGCAGTATTCATAATCTCAGCCTATGATAGGGCAGTATTCATAATCTCAGCCTATGATAGGGCAGTATTCATAATCTCAGCCTATGATAGGGCAGTATTCATAATCTCAGCCTATGCCCTACAGCAGGGTTGTAATAGTGAGGAAAAGAGTGCATTCAGACAGAAGTTGTAGGACCTACTAGATAAAGCAGGACAACATGAATTGGTGTTGATAATGTGTGACTTGAATGCACATATTGGGACAGACAGAACAGGATATGAGGACTGCCTGGGATCTCATGGGTGGGGTAACAGGAATATAGAAGGAGAAGCCATTCTAGACTTCTGTCTGGCAAATGGCTTGATAGTAGCTAAGACATGGTTCAGAAAGACAGACAGTCACAAGATCACATACAAGAGTAGCCAACATGCAACTTAGATAGACTTCCTCCTAATAATGAAAAAGCTCAGTGGTAGAATCTATGATTGCAAAGTCATCCCCAGTGAAGCAGTCGGCCCACAGCATAAACCACTAGTTCCCACAATCAGCTGCAAGCAGTGGTCAGAGAAAGCTCTAATGTCAACAGAGACCAGTCTGAAGACCTGGAAGTTGACTGGAGAGAATGTACAACAGTTCAAGGAATTAATCAGGGCTGTAGCACCCCAAGAGGATGAAGAAATAGGTGGAGCTGAACAAGAATGGCAGTGCCTAAAACAGCATGTGATAGGACTGCAGGAAAGATATGTGGCCAAGCCAGGTATGGAATAAGGTACATAAGGAAAGCTGGTGGTGGAATGCAGAAGTCCAGGAAGTCATCAAAAGAATGGAGGAGTGCAGGAAGAAGTGGGAGACAGAAAAGACTGACCAGGTTGGAAAGGACTACTGGTTGTCTAACAAAGAAGCTAAAAAGGAAGTTGCAATAGCAAAGAATAGGGCATCGGAGGCACTCTACCAGCTTCTGGAAAGTGACTCCGTAAGTGGCACAAAGAAACTATATCAGGTTGCAAGGCAAAGACAGAAAGATAAAGAAGATAGTCAGACACCCTTCATAAGGGATGCCAGCAAAAACCTGCTCACCAGTCCACAGGACATCAAAGGCAGATAGAAGGAGTATTTCCAGCAGCTTCTAAATGAAGAAAACCTCACAGAAGCTGTACTGCTCCAGAAACAGCCTACAATGAGAGAAAAAGAAGTGTCCACCCTAGAAGACGTAAGAACAGCACTAAGTAAGATGAAGTCAGGGAAAGCAGAAGGCTCAGATGAGGTCACAGCAGATATGATAAAGATGCTGTGTGAAAATGGGGAGAAATGGGTCCTGAGGGTACTAATAGCAGTGTGGAGAGAAGGGCATATCCCAGATGACTGGAGAATAAGCATACTTGTGCCAGTGTAAAAGAACAAAGGGGGCATCCACAACTGTTGGCAGTACAGAGGCATCAAACTCCTATCACATTGCATGAACGTTCTGGAGAGGGTGATTGATAAATGGATACTCAGAGTAGTAGAATGTAAGATGGGAGATGAGCAGTTTGGATTCAGATCAGGATGCAGCACAACTGACCAGATGTTTGCAGTGAGATAGATACTTGAGAAGAAGCTAGAGATGAGGAGAGAGTCCAACTGGGCATTCCTAGACTTAGAGAAAACATATGATAGGGTCTCAAGAAAGCTGATCTGGGCAGTACTGCGGTGGTTTGAAGTCCAAAAAACATTGGTAGAATTAGTGCAGGATATGTACAAGGACCCAATAACTCAAG
>NC_056729.1:1172826944-1172941944 GCF_019279795.1 Protopterus annectens | reverse complement strand
GTAGTGGATAACCAGTAAAGGAGATCTTCTAGGGTATTTAGGTTGTTGCCTGGTGGAATGTATGCACAGACAATGTTCAAGTGTTTGTTTTGGTTAATCTGTAGCTTGGGTATGAGGAGTTCTGCATTACTGAATTGGGGAGGTTGAATGGTGTCTCTATTAACGGTTAGAGTATTTTTGTAAAGGACTGCTATCCCACCTCCTTTCCTTGTAGCATGGTCTGACCGGTGAATATTGTATCCTGGAGGTAGTATCTCATTGTCAGTAGAACTGGGTTTTAGCCAGGTTTCCGTAAGACACATACTGTCTGGGGAGTGGGTTGCTAGGAGGGCATGTAGGTTGGGAATCTTACTGTCAATACTTCTAATATTTAGGTGAAATGCTAGGAGGGAACTAGTGGGAGTATTTATGGGTTGCTTGACTGTGGGGGGTTGTGGTAGGGGAGTGGAGGTTATTGGGTGTGGGTGGGCCAGGGTTGGGATGAATGTCTCCATGTGTTATAAGGTTATAGTGACAGGATATTCTGAGCTTTAGGAGTTTGTTTATAAGCTTTATATAGTCTTTGTCTTTAGGATTAGGTTTTGTGGCTGTACATGGGTGGCATTTTATAGAGGGTGGTATATTCGGTGTGCTGGGGAAGGTAAAGTGTTTGGTGTTATGTGTGAAGTCGTGGGTGTCTGTTCGACCATTTGGGTAGTGAATACCATGGTCAAGTGTTTGTTCGTAGCCAATGAGATGGCAAAATAGAAACAGTATAGGCATTTGGGTAATTAGTGTTTTTTTGCTTGTTTGCATTTTGATAGGAGGAGGGCCAAATTTGATGTCTGACTGTGCTTACAGGGTGTGGAAGAATGAGAGAGAAGGAAATGGGTTAAGGGGGCAGGGTTGCTCAATGATGTGTGAGGTGCTGATTGGTACTTAGCAGGAGGGGAGTGGCAAGGGAGTGGCAAAGTCTGGTTTAAATTTAGCACTAGTGGGGGGGCGGGTGGAATTTGGGGGCAGGGAGGGAAGCGGAGCGAGCCGAGCGCAGCGAGGGTGAGCGGAGTGGGGCTAGCACTCACTCTGAGAGTTACCTTGGGCTTTTGCTTTGGTTTGTATGATTATATGTAAGCAATGTTTCTGGCTGTACTTTAATTTGTTTTATTCTTTTTTTAATTTTACACCAGTTTTCAGGCTAATTTTAATTGTATCCTAAGCGTTACCTTGGGCTTTTGGTTTGGTTTGTATGATTGTATGTAAGCAATGTTTTTGGCTGTACTTTAATTTGTTTTATTCTTTTTTAATTTTACACCAATTTTCAGGCTAATTTTAATTGGATCCTAGGGGTTACCTTGGGCTTTTGGTTTGGTTTGTATGATTGTATGTAAGCAATGTTTTTGGAAGTACTTTAATTTGTTTTATTCTTTTTTAATTTACACAAATTTTCAGTCTAATTTTAATTGGATCCTAGGGTAAACTAGGAAATGTAGTCAATAAGGAGGGAGCAAAATTACTTTACCAAATTAAAAAGTAAGTGGCAATTCGCTAGATCCCTTCACTGTTGTTGTGCATACACCATTACGTCTCAACAGTTTACAAAAACTAAATTGTAGTTCACCTATTACAATTGAAAAGCTGGAGGGAGTCAGGTTCTTGCTTCCCAGAGGTTTTACTTAGTTAAGATAGCCAGTTTCAGTGGAGAAGGTAGAAATTGCTTTATGCAGTGAATCCCAGGTGGGGGGTGGGGTAACTCAGGAAAGAAACCCATGCAAATTGCTGTGCAGGCACAATGAACAGAGGGGTAGGGAGGGTACAACAGCTACAGGATGAAATTAATATATATATGTAAAGTGACTGAATAAGTGGTACAAACACTTTTTTAGGTTGCAAGGTGAAGACAGAAAAATAAAGAAGATAGTTATCAGGCAACTTTCATAGGGATGCTAGCAACTACCTGCCCACCAGTCCACAGAACATTAAAAGCAAATGGAAGGAATATTTCCAACAACTTATAAATAAGAAAAATCCCAAAGAAGCTTACTGTCCACCCTAAAAGGGTTGACAAATAGCAAATAAAGAAATAAATAAGAGGTAAGAACGGCAGTAAGAAAATGAAGTCAGGAAATCCAGCAGGCTCAAATGAGGTCATGGCAGATATGATCAAGATGCTGGGTGGGTTAGCTGAGAGATAGCACTTGAGGGTACTCAATAGCAGTATAGAGAGAAATACATACTCAAAATGCTAAAGAGTAAGCATTCTAGTGCCAATGTACAAGAACAAAGAGGACATTCACAACTCTGGGTGGTACAGAGGTATCAAATTCCTGTCACACTGCATGAAAGTGCTGGAAAGGGTCATTGATAAACGAATATGCAACGTAATAGAAAGTAAAATGGGAGATGAGCAGTTCAAATTAAAATCAAGATGTAGCACAACTAACCCAGTTTTTGCAGTGAGACAAATAACGGAGAAGAAACTTGAGATGAGGAAAGAGTCCAACATGCATTCCTAGACTTGGAGAAATCATGCAATAAGGTCCCCAGAAAACTGATTTGGGCAGCCCTGTAATGGTTTGAATTCCTGAAAACCTTAGTAGAATTAGTGTAGCTATGTACAAGGATCCAATGACACAATTATGTACAGTATTCGGACTCACAGAGGGTTCTTAGTGGGAGTGGGTGTATATCAGGGTTTGACACTGCCCACTGCTGTTCATACTGGTGATGGACTATATTAGCAAACAGATTGCAGGGGACAGATCAACAACGATGCTGCATGCAAACTTAACAGGAGTTTCAGTAAGTGATGGGGAATGGAATGCAAAACTAAAGGCTTATGGGATAAAACTGAGTACAGATAAGACAAATGAGGAAAGTCAGAAGAAACTGAATACTGAGCAAGAAAGGAAAATATTGGAACAAGTTAACAGCTTCAAGTATCTAATAGGGGTGGTTGAAGAGATGGGAAATTTAAAAAAAAAAAGAAAAAAAAATCTGAGTGGCCTAGTGGGCTAATGCACTATGCTCTAGTTGGTGGGTTCCTGGGTTCAAGACTTGGCAGGGGTGATAATTTTGCTGATGTGCAGAACAGTGTCAGAAAGAAAGTAGGTGATTAAAGTGGTTTTAAGGTGGGGGGTTGCATAATGGTTAAGGTGTTTACCTTACAGATCCAAGGTGGAGGGTTTGATTCTCACATGGGGTAATTGGCTAGGCTTAAAATGGCCCTTGAAGGCAGTTAGCCTAGTACTAATCTATGAAACTATGAATGAGAAGGTAAAAAGTAGAATTAAAGGTGCTGCAGCCAACAAGCACAAAGTGTTGAGGGAACATATGATGGAAGAATGCCAAAGAAGCTTAAAAGTAAGGTGTGTAAAACAGTGGTATAACCAGTACTACTGCATGGTACAGAAACCTGGGCAGTAAATGCACAGCAGTTCAGGAAGCTAGAGCTGATGGACATAAAGTGTCTGATATGGGTGGTAAGATGCACACTATGGGACAGACAAAGAAATGTTTACATCAGAGCAGTAGCTAAAGTAATTGCAGACAAGGTCAAAGATAACAGACTACTGTGGCTCAGTAACATGTGCAGGAAAGCAGAAAATGATTTAGTGAAGACAACTTGGGAGAGATAGGAAGAAGGTAAGAGGAAACAAGGACATCCAGCATGAGAGAAGTCCAGAGAAGAAGGTACAAGAGTGTCACTGCATCAGTAGAGATAGCAACAGTTGATGCAATACCTGACCATATGTAGTAAAAAAGAGAATCGATGATGATGATTATGCCACCGTCTGTAAGGGTAAATCTTCTCATGAGAATGGGAATGATCATAAGATAATGTGGGGTCCTATGATGAGTGGGATGAGAGAGCAAATGGTTTGATTTGCCTTTAGAGGGAGGATAATGGTTAGTAGGAACCACAACAAGAAGATAAAGAAAAAGGATTGTAATACAAAACTATCCAACACTTGGCAAATCAGTAATTATTTGTGAGGTCAATTACTATATAAAGTCAACATGCATACCATGCACTAAATAGAATGTACAGAGATATTCACTGGGGAAGCCACTCTATGACAAAATAAGTGACAGATCAAGGGGCCTATTGTAACCCCAGTCATTACAGTGTTACTGTAGAAGCAAAAGAAGGTTTAAAATCAAATAATAAAAAAGTGAAGAACAGGAAAGCAATTACATACAGAAAATGGATGAAGATGGCTGAGTATGTATAAGAAAAGTAGTCATTTGTTATTCAAATGTTTTATGAGTTGGGGAAAAATCAGTGGAGTGACAAAAAGGAAGAAGATATGTGTCATTTATTGTAAAGAGAGGGAAAAGCTGATTGTGCAACAAAAACGTGAGTAAGGATGAATGGGAATGGGGATGATGAAAAATAGAGAAGAAGAAGTGGAGGCAGAAAGAATTGACATACTACAGGCTCACAGGGTGAAAATATGGTCCCACCCCTTGCTCAACTTCAGGTTAGAAGAAAAGCTATTTAAAAGTACATATTTCATTGTTGAAACCACAAATAAAACACAGGGTTGTAAACAAATTAGATTTTTCTATTATATTAGCTCCATTGTTCACAGCTATATAAAGAGAGAGAGAGAGTAGTACTGCTGGAAGTAAGTTCCTCCACAAGCTTTGTGAGTACCTTTACATGGTTCATAGGTGTGTACTAGGCTAATGGCCCTAGAGCCTTTACAAGTTTAGCTGATAGGATTACCCTGGCATTGTGCCACCCAACCTTAGTTCTCATCTGTCAAGTAAAGCCACTGGAGTGATCCCTGGGGTGAATCTTCTATTTCCCATCTACTCATCAAGATTTATCTTAAAGAGGGCCAGTTAGGTGCTCTGCTTGACATGTATGGGAAGTCTATTCCATAGCATGGGCAGTCTCTGGATTATGAACCTGTCCCTCCAGCATGTTCTGTTGATTGTGGTAATGTGGTTGAGGTCTCTGGAGTGTGTGGTGTGGACGGATAGGGATTTCTTCAGATGTAGCATTTCTAACAGAGCTGGGCCAGACATGGCTTTGTAAGTCAAGCAGAGATCGCCTCTAAGTAGGTGATATGAGACAGAGAATAGTTGGAGTTTTTTTTAGTCTGTCCATATAGGACAAATGTTTAAGGCCTAGGATCCTCTTTGTGAGGTACTTTTGTGGTCTTTCCAGTTGTTGCAGGTGTTTAGTGAGGTACATGCCAAATGGGGCATTGTACTCAATGATTGGCCTAATGAGGGAAGAGTAGAGTGAGACAATGGCCTCTTTTTCCTGGATGCAAGACCCTTAATAATGAGATGTGCCACATAGAAGGACTTTCTGACCACAGTGGCAATGTGGTGGTCAAAAAAGAGGTTGCTGTCAACCTGTGTTCCCAGATCTCTTATAACGCCTTCTGTGTTCAGTGGACTACCATCGATGTGGTAATTCATGGGAACTGGGTTTTTCCCCAAAGGAGATGATGACACATTTTTTGGCATTGAGCTTAAGGCCATGGTTCTGACACCAGTCGTTGGAGTCAGTGAGGCCTTTCTGTAGGATGTCAGCATCACTTGGGGAGTTAATAATAGCTCCCAACTTGCAATTGTAATAGAACTTTGTCAGCCAGATTCCGTTCGTGTTGGCCTGGACTTCAGAAAAGTAGATACCAAACAGGAGAAGACCCAGGACTGAACCCTGTCGGACACAACTCGTAACTGGTTGGCAGTCTGACTTGAAGTCAGCTACTTTCACACTGTGGGTTCTACCTGTGAGCCAGTTTGCAACCCACCTAGTGATACAGGGGTTGATGCCTAGCTTAGTGAGTTTTTCTATAATTCCTGTGTGGGGAATGGTATCAAAGGCCTTGGCCAGATCATAGGTTCATAGGTTCATAGATTAGTACTACGCTTTCTACTGTTGTGGGCCATTTTAAGCCTAGCCAATTACCCCCTGTGAGAATCAAACCTTGTACCTTGTGTATGTAAGGCAAACACCTTAACCATTATGACAAACTCCCAGGCTGTATGAACCACCTTGCCTTCATCCACAGCTCTGGTGACTGACTCAAAGAGGTTGACCAAGTTGAGCAGGCATGATCTACCCTTCACAAAACCAAACTTTGTGGGATCCAGCATTTGGAGATTCCATATATCCTTGTTTATTAGGTCCATGATGATGCATTCCATAGCTTTGCATATCAGACTCATCAGGCTAATGGGGCGATAGTTCCCTGGGACTGTAGTTGCTCCTCCTTTGTGGAGCGTGATGACTGCAGCAGTGTGCCATTCAGTAGAGACAAAGACTAAGGTGAGGCTGTGACTTAACAGGGCACACAGGTGAGGTGCCAGTTCACTCTGTAGTTCATGTAGAACACTGCCAGGGATATTGGCAGGTCCCATAGAAGCTGTATTCTTGGCCTTGGACAGTGCTGTTTTAACCTGTGCAGCAGTAATACTGGGTGCCTGGCGATCTACTGGTATTGTGACTGGTCCCTTAGAGGGGGAGAGAGGGGTAAAGTTGGCACTGAATCTGTCGGCCAGTATATTGGAAATATCTGTTGGTTTGGTATAGGAGGTACGATTGGCAGAAGCTCAGAGCAAACCTGGGTATTGCCGTGGACATTTTTACATAACTATAGAAGGCCTTGTCATTGTCTTTATTATCTGCTGCAATTCTGTTTTCATAGCTAGCTTTACAAGATTTTATGAGGGATCTCAACTTTTTGTTGAGGCTGATAAGGGAGTTTTCCAGTCTTGGGAGTTCACCTTATTCCACATCAGTTTCCTCCTTCTGTTGTAGAGTTTGTTTATGGCAGGGAACCACCAGATTGGCTTATTTATTTTGAGGAGAGTGTCTTGGTTCTATTGGGTATGGTGACATCCATGCATTTGTGTACATGTTCGTACAGTGCATTGGTGTATGATTCAGCAGTCAAGCAACGGATCTCCATTTGCATGGGTGCAGTGAAGTTAGCTACCTCTGTTTTTAAGAGCCCAAAGTTAGCTTTGGAGAAGTTTTTCATGGTGGTTACCTTTGTGGTGGGGGGGTGGATTTCCAAGGTGATTAGTCTGTGGTCGGATCTAACCAGGAAGAAGTTGACTATTGGTGTAGAGCAATGGTCACCCATGTTAGTAAGGACCAGGACAAGGATGTTGCTACCTTTAGTGGGGGTAAGAATGAGCTGGTCCAGGGCATTGGAATTAATGAATTTGAGGAAATGTTGGGCAAGTGTATTGGTGCATAAGTAGTTTACTAGTTAATGCAGGGGTAGTTGAAGTTGCCCATTATGAGAGTGTTAGGTTGGACCTTAATATTCTCCAGGGTGCTTAGGAACATGGAGAATGAGTCTTGAGACATGGTTGGGGACCTATAGCAGGCTACGACCTGAATCGCTGTCTTACCCAATGTTAACTGCACCTGAAGTATCAAAGATGCATTATGTTGAGCTACCAGTCTGGAGGTGTGTGCATCCTTTATGAATATGGAAAGGAGCTTCAGTCCAAGTTCTGAGGATGAAAGGTGTGGAATGAGTTATAGCCTGGTAGTGCAGGGGTGCTTTCTGTTGCCTGGAACCAGGTCTCCGTTACAGCACAAATGTCAATGTTCTCCATTTTGAGGAGTGTTTTGAATGAGTGCATTTTGAGATTTAGCCTTCTAGCATTGAGCAGAATGACCCTCAGATTGCATTTGTTTGTAGCTGTCATGGTGGTAATTTGGTCTTTAGAACAATGCCTAAAAAAGGCACTATAGGGGTGGCAAAAGCCTTGGCCAATATCCAGAAGCCCAGGGGTGACTGATGCAGGCCATCTCTGGCAAAGCATTGAGGTGTATCAATCACATCATCCCAGGCAGACATATACTGGATTCCCTTAGAATTACACCAGAAACATAGCCAATTGTTGAAATCAATCATTTTCTGCTTGTACTGTGGTATCATTCTGGGTGATGGTAAGATGCTGCTCAGAGCTAGGGTCATACCCGACTGGGTCAAATAATCCAAGAGCTCCTCCATGCCTCTTTTCATGTAGTCCAGGGAGGTATGTCTCAGGTCAATTACACCCACATGTACAATGATCTAGTCATATTTGTACCTGTTGTTGAGGAACCTCAGTGCATGCATTATGTGGCAGATCCTAGCGCCTGACAGGCAGCAGACTGTTACTTTCTCCTTATTCAACCTAGTGAGTGAGACATCAGTGTGCCTCACTACCGAGTCACCTATGATAAGTGTGTTGGGCATGCTGTTTTGCCTTAGGGGCGTTGGTTGAGTGGAACACTGTTTAGGGGAGTTATGTGTCTCGTGATTAGTGTTGTGTTGTGGTGGTCAAGTGCATTTCTGCCTTGGAGGTCTCTGCTGTTTGGGTAGATTTTTATTGAGAGCCTCCATGAAGATGGGTGTGCGGTTTGTGTTTTTATGTAAAGGCAGTGCTGGTGTGTGTTCTGTATGGCTATGTGTTCCATGTGGTGTGGTGCAATTGTTGATCTTCTCCTCTTGACCAGCTATTCTGGTCTTGGCTAGAGAGTGCATGGCTTCCAATTTGGTTATATAAATGCATATCTTGCAAGTCTGAGTGTTGGGAGGCAAGGTAAGAGGAGAGGGTTGTCAATGTACACGAGGCCATTGCTACATTGCCTCAGGATGCCCAGGTTCACCAGGTTAATAGGAGAAAGCACAGGGAACTGACCTTTACACATGCCTGGAGGGGTGGGCATTTATAATAAGTACTGGAGCTGTTTCCTTGTAGAATGTTTATTCCTGGTAGCACGTTTGTGTGCTACAATAATTGCTACAAGAAATCTGGTAAAGTGCTAGATTAATAAGCTAGTAAAAGTGCAGGAGAGGAGAGAACTAGAAGATCTAATGGAAAAATTGAAGAGCAGATGTTGGCACCACTCAGAAGCTTACAAACAGTCCTGGATACAGATTTTTTTTAACAGAAAAGCAGCTAAAACAGCACTAAAAACAATTCAAATGCAGTGCAAGCTAGCATACTTGAGTGTGTAGCAGTATTAAAGCAAATACAGTTTAACTAAATGCAATTTATTACAAATGTATTCTGAACTGAATTAAAATATTGTTTTATTCAACTCTGAACAGTCAAAAACTGCCAAAAACATACTTAGCTGAGAAGTACACTCAGTCAGAACACAGGGAGAGTTTTTTTTTATTTTTTTATTTTTTAGTAAAATGGAAAGGGAGGAAGGAGGAGCAGAAGATAATTCAAGGTTAAGAAACTAAGTAGTTTGGCCTTCTCAAATGTTCTCTCTGTATTAGGTAGAATGAGCTAATGACACTAGACTGGGAGGAGTGTCCTAGATCATATTTACATTAGGGGTGGGCAACTGCAAAGCCACCAAGTATAAGAAAAGAATACCAATACGGAGGGAGGGTGGGAAACTAAACCAGTTATATGATACACTCCTTGGCAGGAAATCAAAATAAAAACTAGCTAGAAAAGATTTACAAACAGTGTGACAGTAAAAACCTTATTAATCTGACCTTGTGAGGCAAATAATTTTAGTACAACTGTGCAGATAACATTATAGCTATAAAATACAGTAAAAAGTATGCAGCAGACAATAAAAGTACTATAAATATCAGAAAGCAATAACTAGTAAAAATAATCAAAAAAACAGGATACTGAAAGTTATATATCACAGATCAGAGTATTGCTCAGTGTCCTTCCTCTAATTAGCTTTGTGTAAAATGGTAGAAACACTTACAAGGTGACCTCTTAAGTAACAGAAAGATGAAACTTGAAACAACTTTAAAAAAAGCTCAAAAGAAACAATGATTGGCTTACTTCAAGCTGTAGTCCAGGTAACCTCAAGCAGCCAATGACCATAAACATTACACTCCCACTGAAATGCAAAATGGTTTCTGCAGAATTAAGATGGCCTGGAAAATGTGCTCCCACACACAGCCTCTGCAAACAACCAACCAGGCCCAGAAGACAAGCCTGAATAAGGACAATGCTCCAGCTACTACCTAACACTGCTTAGGCAGAAAACACTACAGAAATGTTTATCATAGCAGAAAAACAGCAGTGAGCCTTTAAGTGGAAGTTTTAAACAGATAAAGGAGCAAGGATACTCTAGAGAATGCTTTTAACTGCAAACAACCCAGTTATATGATACACTCCTTGGCAGGAAATCAGAACAAAAACTAGCTAGAAAAGATTTACAAACAGTGTGACAGTAAAAACATCATTTATCAGGCCCTCTGACACACAAAATTTTAATACAACCATGCAGATTAGTTTATAGCTATAAAATACAGTAAAAAGTATGCAGCAGACAATAAAAGTGCTATAAATATCAATAAGCAATAACTAATAAAAATAAATAAAAAACAAGATACTTAAAGTTATATATCACAGATCAGAGTATTGCTCAGCGCCCTTCCTCTGATTAGCTCTGCGTAAAATGGCAGAAACGCTCACAGGGTAACCTCTTAAGCAACAGAAACTTGAAACATGAAACAACTTTAAAAAAAGCTTGAAAGAACCAATGAAGTGCTTACTCCAAACCGTAGTCCAAGTAACCCCAATCAGCCAGTGACCATAAACATTACACTCTCACTGAAATACAAAATGGTTTCTGCTAAACTAAGATGGCCTGGAACATGTGTTCAGATACACAGCCTCTGCAAACAACCAACTAGGGCTAGAAGTCAAGCCTGAATATGGACAATGCTCCAGCTACTACATAACACTACTTAGGCAGAAAACACTACAGAAATGTTTATCACAGCAGAAAAACAGCAGTGAGCCTTTAAATGAAGGTTTTAAATAGATAAAGGAGCAAGGAGACTCTAGAGAATGCTTTTAACTGCAAACTAACCAGTTTATATGATACATTCCTTACCAGTAAATAAAAACAAAATCTAGCTAGAAAAGATTTACAAACCATGTGACAGTAAAAACCTTATTTATCAGACCCTGTGAGGCAGAACATTTTAGTAAAACTGTGCAGATTAGTTAATAGCTATAAAATACAGTAAAAGGTGTGCAGCAGACAATAAAAGTGCTATAAATATCTATAAGCAATAACTAGTAAAAATAAGCAAAAACAGGATACTTAAAGTTATATATCACAGATCAGAGTTTTGCTCAGTGCCCTCCATCCAATTATCTCTGTGTAAAATGGTTGAGCCTATTTTTTTACAAGACCTCATAAAGGCAGCATTAATATATAGACTGCATTTTGTATAGCATGAAGAATGGTAGGTTAAAGATGACTGGGTACAGCGTTCCCAGGATAAAAAGTTCCCATTCCTGGCTTAATCACTGATGGCAGAACTGAAAAGAAAGGCTTTACAGAATCCTCAGAACATGAAGACATTCCTGTCACAGGACTAGGCCATGATGTATGTGGTCCCCCTGGGGTAGAAAGAGGAAATGGTCCCCAAAAGTTAAACAAAATATATATATAGGCAACCAAGAGGCACAGAGACAATAAAACAGACTGTTGAGGAAAAGAAAAAGACGATGTATTATTACTGCTTTGGTGCTTCTTCCCTAAGGGTGAGAGAGAGAGATTTATAGATAATTGAGGGATTAGCAGCAAATGATCCTGTCTTTTCTGACGTTATTTCTGAAACAATTATGCAAGTAAGTATCTTTATATCTGAAATAGCAAGGGGCATACTAGCAGAGAGCCAGTGTGTGAGTGGGGTATCCACTTCTACAGGTTTTATGGACAAAGGTTGGTTGAATCATGTAAGTTTAATCATTGGCTTAGGCCATCCATACTACTTGGCAAATAAACAGTAGTAGAACATCCAGCTGTCCTGTATAGGAAACTTTCTCCATCTGTGTTAGTCTGTCTAAGGCATAGTCAGTGATTTTTTTGAAAATTGTCATATATCATTGCCTTAAATGTCATTTTTCAGAAATAAAATAATATTGGCTGGGAAGTACCCCCAAATATATTTTACATCACCCAGCAATTTTACTGGCTAAATTAAGGTCAGTGGATAAATAGCAAAGGACTAAGTAAAGTTGTAGATTGTGAAGATTAGATCCTTCTGCTTTATTCAGCAGCATCCCTGATCATGTCATGCAGTAAGTTTTGACTTGGCAGTGGAGGACTATAAGTTATAGCAAGTGAGTGCTGAATGTGGTAAAGTTAGTGCTAAGCTTCCCTTAGTACTTTTGTGTGTGGGAAATTCAAAACTCCAACTTGCAATGAATAATTAATGTTCTGTATTCAGGTAAAACTGAATGTCTGATAGGTAATATTAATAAAAGCATTCACGTGGGGTACTGGGCCCAAGTCTGTGTTCATCTTAGCTTGGGAAAAAGGGTGCAGTTAGTATTTCACCATTTGATTTAGAAACTGTAATTTTTTTTACCGCTAAAAAAACAAATAGTATGCTAGTTGGAGTGTGAGCATTTTATTGCGATTTACTGCATGTGTTAGTCAGTTGTCTAGTGATCCATGGCTAATGAGTGACAGTCCTTCATAGTTGGATAATAATATTGAAATATAAAAAAATATATATAAGTATCAAAATGGATTTTCTTTAGTAAAATTATTTCAAACATTACAAATGACAAAACAGGCTTCTGTATTTCAGACCAGAAACATGGCTACAACACCTGCTCATACTACTGCTTTGTTATGAAACAAATGAATATTTATAGTTTGTCTTTTTTCTGTTAGACATTCTGTAACAGATACAGCATGTTGTGTACTGCAAAATAAAGTCATGAAAACCAGGCTAGTATGAGAATGTGTTAAAATGTAATAAATACTATACTGGAAGGAATGTTCCAAAATACTATTTCATGTACAAAAGCGTGTAGCTGTCTGCCATGTTAGTCAGTCTAGACTTAAACTATGTGAAGTCATGTTAGTCTAGTCTGAGTCATGTAAGATGCTACCAATCTATTCTGAAAATAAATGTCTTGCCTTAAACTAAATTCAAGTCTTAAAGGATCTACTAATGGTGGGCAGTAATAAGGAACCTCTTAATAGGTAAAATTATAGGAAAGGCAATTTGATCCCCACCAGAGGCATTTATAGTTTTTAGTGTGGTACAGAATGTTCCTCTTCAAAGTCAGAACTAGTTCAGTAGTCTTTGTATATGACCTCTTCTTTGATACTTTCAAGTATCTGATGGAAATCAAACTATATTATAATGCATATAGACTATGTGAATACTGTGTGGGAATAGCACTATGCAGAGATCACTGTGTGTTTGTGGGGAATGAGTCTCAATCTGAATTACTGGGGAGCCATTGGATTTTGAGGAATCACTTGAGGGGTGGACTTATAAGAGATAAACAGAATGAGGGAACACCACCGGCTTCAAACAGAGATGTATGAGCAAGGTCAGGGTGTCTTATAGGTTCACTGGTTCATACTGGGCTTTTTATCAGATAGATCATTTGTAGCCTGGCCTCCAGATCCCAATTCATTAGTATCCAACAGTGAGTAAATACTACCTAATTTATCCCTTTCAGTGAGGGTTTGAGAGGCCAAATCAGGGGTGAATTTATTTTTTGCCATCCATTTGTCCTGATTGCACTTAAAGAAGGTCAGGGAGCCATTTTACTTTATAACTAGAGAAGCCTATTCCATTAAAGAGGGATTGTTTGACAGAGATATCTATCTCGCCAGCAGATTCTATTCATTCTGTGGTAGAATTATATTTCCTTTGAGTATGTATTTAGAGTGTTGTTTGTTTTGTGGATGTGTCAGAGGTCACATAGGACTGAATAATTTTAGGCATTACAGGTGAGGCAGAAGTTTCCCTCAGGAGTCTGTGGGAATAAGAGGACAGAAAAAGTACTTTAAGGCAGTGTGTATAGCTAGCACATGGACGACATGCCATTGATTCTCTTAGTGAGAAAATACTACAGTATTTCATGTTGAGTCAAGTACATACCAAAACAGACATTATATGTTATTATTGGTTTGATAAGGCAGGAGTTGAAATACATGATAACTTCCCTTGACCCCTTCTAATCATCTGGCTAGATAAACAGGTTACTTACAGAAAGTACAAAAGCCACCAAATCAAACATCAAAACAAACACAATAAAAAGAAATCACTAGGCCAGTGAAAATATCTGCACACTGAAGAAATACTAGAAAATATTTTAATAAAAATTACACTAGCACCTCGGCAAAACACAGCCTTCTTGGAGTTAATCAATAGTAGATACATGGTGATCAAAGGATTGTTCATTGTTAATAAAAGTGCCAAGGTCCCTTATTAACTCTTGTCAGTTTTCACAGAATATCATCTATGTGATTAATGCATTGATGTTCATGTTTGTCAAAGGACATAATACTACAATTCCTGGCATTTAGCTTAAGGCAACAGTCCAATTACCACTTACTTGTATGTCTTAGACCTCCTGGTGACTCTGTTAAGTCAGTTGGAGAATTTATAAAAGTTCCAAGTTTGCTATTATACACAAATTTGGTCAGCCACAGAACACTGATGTTGGCCTTGATATCAAAGAAGTAAATACTGAAGAGAAGTGGCCCAAGCATCAATCCCTGATGGGCACCACTAGGTAAAACCCTTTTTGACAGGATCACACTACTATACTAATCACTTCGGTTCTGTCAGCAAGCCAGTTAGCTATCCAGTGTGTAACAGAGGGGTTTACATTTAGTTTCAGTAATATGTCAATAATGCCGGAATGTGCAATATATCAAAGGCATGTGAAATGATTTGGCTGGATCAAATGCATTAGTGACTTGTTGAATGTTGTCCTCCAAATTTAGGAAGCAAGATCTCCTTTTAACGAATGCAAACCGGTTTGGGTCAAGGGACTGTAGACTGCTAATGTCCTTATTAATAAGTTCCATAATGATGAGCTCCATTGCTTTCCAGATAAGACTGGCGAGACATGTAGGTCTGTTGTTTCCATGGTCAGTGATGGCTCCTACCTTGTGGAGTGGGATGACTACACTAGTTCTCCACACCACTGGCATGAATCTAGTGGAGAAGCTGAGACTGAATAGTTTCAGACTTGCTGACAAAATGGCAGCCTGGCTCATTGGCTGGACCCTTGCAGTTAGTGTTTTTGGCTTTGGAGAGAATCTTTTGGACTTGCCTAGAGTGATCTGGCTGTGCATTGATATACTAATATGTAGAGGAAGTTAGAGGGAGAAATGGACATAAAGTGTGAGCTAAATCTATTCCAGAATATGTTGACTATATCCTCTGTGCATGACTATAGGTTGTTGGTATGTATTAGCTCAGTGCATTGTCAGGTATTGCTTCTAAGATTTTTGACACAACTGAAAAACGCTTTGTGGTTGTCCATAAGTTAGGTGACAATTTTCATTTTTTTTTACTCACCTTTGTAGAAGTTGGATTTTGTGATGAATTTGTTTAATCTTTTTTGAGTTCACTTTTAGAAGTTGGGATATTAAGATTATTCTTACAGACAATAAACTAGTTTGTTTATAAATGGCTTCTACCATAAGAGTTTAGGTTTATTCCTGAATGTAGCATTGTAGTTGTGTATGAGGGTGACCAAGCTTCAATACATGTTTTAAGTGAGCACAGAAACTGTCAGCAAATATAGCAGTATGTGACACAGGGTCATTATGGGAGGGGGCGTTGCTTAAATGTCTTCAGGTCATCGACTAGCTGTCATAAATTTGCAGTAAATTAGTTTCTGAAAACAGAAGGTTATTTTGATAAATTGGGGGTTATTTTAATAGTGAATATTACGGAATGGTGATTAGGTTTAACCAGTTATGGGGCATCTGCAGTTGGAGAGCATTGTGGAGTTATACTTGGTGAGGACTAGATCCAAATTTTTTATCCCCTATTGGGATATGAACTTTTTGGTCTAATGAGCAGGGAGTTATGAAATCTTGTAGGCATTGTGCATGTTTATTTCTGGTTATGCAGGTTTCCCAGTTAAAGGAAAAACATTTGAAACCCCCAGAAGAATAGTGTTAGGTTCATTGGAGAGGGATGCCCATTTGTCTAGACATGCCTCTTGGGTTGTGGATGACATGGAAAGGGTAGAGTAGTTGGCTATGACATGGTATGGATTTTTATTGACATTAAGTATGATGTGGAAGAACTCAGAGTCATTCTCCTACCTTGTGAGTCTAGATGTGAGTTGACTTCTTATGAATATGAGTACATCCCCCTACAACAACATCATTATTTTCAACACTGGGTCTAAAAGAATGCTAAGCATTGAAACTCAGTACTACAAGGGTGCTATCATTGCACTGAAACCATGTTTCAGCAACTGTTCAGATTCCTATATTTTCAATGGACCAGAATGCTAATAAAGAATTCATTTTTTTTTTCTTTTAATTTAGTATTATAGTATTAAACAGCAGAGCCAAATCATGATGAAATGAGGGTGGCCCTAGGCAGAGTAATGGATCACTAAGAAAAAAACACCAACCCGGTGTCTGCCAACACCGCGATTCACCAAACCAACTAAAAACCAAAAACTGGAACTGGAGGCAAGGCAAAGAAACTCTTCCAAGTTTGTTGAAACGTTTAATCCACAGTAAAACACACAGGAAAAACACAATAAACACAACTTGCCTCCAGTTCCGGTTTTTGGTTTTTAGAGTAATGGATCAGCACCCTCCCCGCACCCCCCCCCCCCCCACAGCCATTTCAGTTCTCCTTTACTTGGCTATTTCTCCCCGGTTGCCATAGATACTGTTCAAACCTGTCAGTGTACATACTATTTTCTTTTTTACTTCTACAATGATTACAGTTATTTGGATTTAATTTAAAACATTTATTTCAAATTAAACACTGATAGCCATTTAGCTAAACATAACAATACAGTCTTAGAATGAAAAGGGACATAGCATGAAGAGTAAACTTCTCTGCCATTGAAACGGCATTGAAACCCACATTCAAAGAAAATGCATCTGGTCAGTGACAGATTAAGTTTACCTTTGGGCTGTTTTCAAACCATAGGCACCTTGCACAAATTTTTAAGATCATGCATACATACATTTGCTCTTTTATTCACCTTTCTGATTGTATTAAATTATATTCCTTATATGATACAGTACCAGTTCTCACAGTGTGCTTTAAATTTGTAGCATTGAGTGGTCTAATTTGAAGATTCCATGTGCAAAAGAAGAAGCAACACCAACAGCACTTCAATGTGCATGTGTTGACGCATGCAGAGAAGCAGCAGGACAGCAGATGTGCATGTATGCATTGATGCACACATAGAAGCAGTGTGAGTTCTTAAAGAAGAGTGCTGTTAAAAACATTTAATTTTTTAATTAAAAATGACATGTTGGAAAAGCCCCCTGGCCAGTGGGCCCTAGGCTACTGCCTAGGTTGCCTACTGCTGGATCAGGCTCTGTTAAGCAGTACTACCTGTATATAGCTTTGATTTTGTTTGACTATATTGGTAGTTTGAGGAGAATGACCTCACCTAAAAAGGCAATATGTGGAAAGAAAAAGTTGTGGAAATATAGGAAAACCATGATAAGAAAGGTTTAAGCCATTCCTAATAAAGCAGATAGGGATGTGAATCATCTCATCCCAGGCTGATATATATATATTGGACCCACCTAAAATTACATCAAAAGTCAAGCCAATAGTTAGTCAATTATCTTTTTGTTGTGTTGTGGTATCATTGTTCCAGATGCCAGAATGCTGCTCAAGACTGATTTCATACCAACTTCAGATGCATATTCTGAGACTACATCATGTCTGTCTTCATATGATTCAAGTAGGAGTGTTTCAAGTCATAAACTTGCACATACACAATGACCAAGTCATATATGTATCTTGAATGAAGGTATTTGAGGGTTCTAATGATGTTGTAGATCCTGGCAAAAGAGAAACAGACTACTTTCACTTTGTCTTTGCTCAGCCTGGTGAGTGATGCATCTGTGTGTTGGCTGGGCCTAACTGCCTCAACGGCATTAGCCTGCCAAAAGAGTGACCACTTTTGCTTTTCTGTTTTTTTGTGTCTATAGATGCTGTTTGTGTCAAAATGTAAAGCTGAGTATGTTGTATGCACAGCATACATCTTTGGGGCCTTTGATGTTTTGGCAAGAATTTCTTAAGAACTTCAGTGTAAGTTGGCTTGGGTTCATAGGTAGATACTAGGTTATCTGCCCGAGGGCATTTATAAGCCTAGCCAGAGTGTGTTGGCTTTTGCCATCCCATTGATTAATTAACTGAGCCTCTGTCAAGCAGAGTCAATGAAGTGATGCCAGGGGTGTATTTTCTGTTACCCATCCACTCGTCAAGGTTTCTCTTGAAGAGTGTTAGTGAGGGGCTCTGCCTAATGTAGTTAGGAATTTTGTTCCAAAGCATAGGGAGTCTCTGTGACAGGAATCTATCCCTCCAGCATGTTATATTTATTGTTGTGGCGAGGTTTAGCTCACTAGAGCGCGTGGCTCGCGGTGACTTGGATTTCTTTAGGTGGAGCATGTCCATCAATTCTGAGTTGGACATGGCTTTGTAAGTCAGGCAGAGATCACCTCTGAGTAAGCGATATGCCGCTGAGTACAGCCGGAGTTTTTTCAGTCGGACTGTATAGGACATATGTTTGAGGCCAGTAATTCACTTGGTGAGGTACTTTTGTGGTCTTTCCAGCTGTTGGAAGTGTCTTGTGAAGTACATTCCAAACAGGGCATTGTACTCTATAATGGGTCTGATGAGTGACGAGTAGAGGGGCACTATAACCTCTTTATTTCTAGATGCGAGCCCTTTAGTAATTAGATGGGCCACATAGAAGGATTTTCTAACTACTCTGGCAATATGATTGTCAAAGGAGAGATTACTATCTACCTGGGTCCCCAGATCTCTTATTACCTCTTCTGTATTAAGGGGACTGCCACATATGTGGTAATTCGTGGGTGTTTTGTTTTTCCCAAATGGGATGACTATGCATTTTTTGGTGTTTAGCTTGAGGCTGTGACTTTGACACCAGGTGTCCATCTCAGTAAAGCCCTTTTGGAGGATGCCCTTGTTAGCCGGAGAGTCAATTATGGCTCCCAGTTGGCAGTCATCGGCAAACTTGGTTAGCCATAGTCCTCCTGTGTTTGCCTGAGGTTGAACAGCATGTTAGGGTGGGGGGTTAGTTCTTTCTGTAGTTCACGCAAGACACATCCTGGGACACCATCTGGCCCCATTGACACTGTGTTTTTGGCTTTTGAAAGGGCTGTTTTCAGCTGTGCGTTTGTGATTTCCAGGACACTACACTTTTCTGGTATTGCTGTGGGCCCTTTTGGAGGTGAGAGGGGGGTGAAGTTTGCACTGAATTTATCTGTCAGTATGTTGGCAATATCAGTAGGTTCAGTATATTTTGTGCTATTTTACATTAGCTCAGAGCATATCTGTGAGTTGCCACTTAGATTCTTGACATAGCTAAAGAAGGCTTTGTGGTTATCTTTTGAATCCTTGGCTATTTTTCTTTCGAAGTTAGCCTTGGATGATTTTATGAGGGACCTTAGTTTCTTACTGATACTGATCAGGGATGTCTTTCCTTCTTGGGATTTGCTTTTTTTCTGAACTAGTTTCCTCCTTTTATTGTATAACCTGTTTATGGCAGGGGTCCACCAGACTGGTTTCCTTCTCTTAGGGGAGTGAGACTTGGTTTTGCTAGGGATGGCACGATCCATTGCTCCTTGCAGGTGCTCATAGAGTGCATTTGTAAAGTTTTCTGCATCTTGGGCAGCATTATCCTTTAGTGTGGGCATGTGAAACTTACTACCTCTGTCTTAAGTAAGGTGAAGTTTGCTTAAGAATAGTTTTTCAATGTGGTTTCCTTGGTTGGGGGTTGTGGTGAGGGTGTGGACAGCCAAAGTGATTAGTTTATGGTCTGATCTAACCAGTGACAGGTTGACCTCCAGTGTGGAACACCTGTCGCCCATGGTGGTGATGACCAGGTCCAGTATGTTTTCACCTCTGGTAGGGGAGTTTACTAGCTGATCCAGGGCATTTGAGTTGATAAATTCCAGGAAGCGCTGAGCCTGGGAGTTTGTACTCAAGTAGTTTTCCAAGTTAATGGTAGGGTAATTGAAATCACCCAATATCACGGTGTTCGGTAGGACCTTCATGTTTTCCAGTGTCTCCAGAAAGGCAGGCTGGTGGTCCTGGGTCATGAAGGGTGATCTGTAGCAGGCCACAATTTGCATTGAAGATTTGCCCGATGTTAGTTGCACATGGATGATCTCAGAGGTATCATGCTGTGCCACTAACCTGGAGGTGCAGGTATCCTTGATGAATATGGATACACCCCCTCCTTTTGTGTTTCGGTCCATGTTCTGTGGCTGAAATGTGTGGTATGAGTTGTAGCCCAGTAGTGCTGGAGTGCTCTCTGGAGCCTTGAACCAGGTTTCAGTTACTGCACAGATGTCAATGTTCTCCATACTGAGTAGTGCTTCAAGCGAGTGCATTTTGAGATTTAAACTCCTGGCGTTGAGTAGCATAGCCCTAATTTTTTTATTTGTGCTGTTTATGGAGGTGGATTTGACTTTTGAGCCTTGCCTAAAAAAGACACTATCGGGGCAGCAAGAGCCTTGGCCAGTATTCGAAAGCCTAGGGGTGACAGGTGCAAGTCGTCTCTTGCGAAGCAACGCGGCTTGTCGAGCATGTCATCCCAGGCTGACAGACACTGGATCCCCTTTGAGTGACAGCAGAAGCTTAGTCAGTTGTTGAAATTGATCATTTTTTTCTTTATACTGAGGTATCATTCTTGGTGAGGGCAGGATGCTACTCAGGGTCAGGGTCATACCCACCTGGGCTACATGATCAGAGAGCTCTTTTCATGTAGTCCAGGGAGGTACATCTCAGGTCATTCACACCAACATGAACAATGACAGAGTCATATTTGTACTTGCTCTGGAGTGACCTGAGTGCTTGTGTTATGTGGCGGATTCTGGCTCCCGACAGGCAGCTAACAGTAACCTTCTCCTTGTCCAGCCTAGTGAGTGAGATGTCAGTGTGCCTGACTATAGAGTCAGTTATTACTAGTGTATTAGGTATGTTATTTTGCCTTAAGGGCTGTGATTGTGCGGCACATTGATTTTGTGTTTTATGTGTTGTCTGGTCTGTGATGGGAGGTGCAGGTTTTTTGGATGTCTACTTCGGAGCTCTCTGATGCTTTTGCAGGTTTTTATTTAGAGCTTCCAAGTATGATTTAGTGTATTTATGTGTATTTTTTGCCAGTGCTGGTTTAGTAGGTCTATGTGAGGTTGGAGGTGTGGTGCAAGTATTAACCTTCTCCTCATGACTGTCTGAAACAGTCTTGGGTGGAAAGACCTTAGCCTCCAGTTTGACTGTATAATTGCATCTCTCGCATCTGTTAGTGTTTTGTGGTAGGAGGAGAGGGTTGTCTGTGTACATGAGGCAGTTGTAACATTGCCTTAGGATACCCAGGTTCACCAGCTGGACTGGAGAGTACACCTGAAGTTGCCCTTTGGTCATGCCTGAACAGAGTGAGCTGCTTAGTTGCTTGGTTGGTGAGGGGTGGATAAAGAGCCTTGTCCTGCTGGGCAATCAAGTATCAGGGTATATTAGTGCTTGCTATTAGGTCTGATCAAGTGTTGGACTGTAGGATGCTTTTTGATTGCTTAGGTTGAGAGTTAGACTAGTTTCAAGGGAAAAAACGAAGAGGAGACTTAGTGGAGCTGGGAATAATTTAACCCTAGCTAACCGGTGCTGCCCGGCACGCAAAACTGTGCAAACGCCATTTTTAAACTAACTTCCGGGCTGGAACCACTCCTCCAGGGACAGATGGCTGCACAAAGTTCCCCTCTCTCACAGGTGAACAGAGAAACTTCCCTCTATCCAAGTAAGGTATGGGCAACTCAGAAACTTGTAACACAGCCCTGAATTCAGGACTAGCCTGAAAACTGGACTATACTAGCTTAGAAAGGCAGGAAATAAGGAATGTTTTTGTTTGTTTTTTGTTTTTTTGAAACGATAAGGCAAAAACAGTAAAAAGTACATTTAAAACAGCTGTAAACGACTACAAGCGATCAGAAAAGGCTATCACAGTTTAATGTGTAGCCTACAACAGTTAAATTATTTAAACAAAAAACGACTTATTAAACGTGCAGGCAGTCAAATAAGAACAATATGTGAAAAAAAAAAGCTTTTAAATCACAATAAACGCTGGAAAATCAGCGTTTAGGCGGAAAACAATTAAGTACAGCAAGAAAATACAGAAAACTGATACTTAATCACTCCAAAGTCTCTCTTTTAAGCTAGAAGGCTTGTATCAGTTTAAGGCTTTCTAGTGTTTACCAGTAGGTTAGTTACAGCTTATTTGCTGATTTAGGACAAGCTGGGCATGCTTCTATGAGGTGGGTGTCAGTACTAACGACCTGATAATTTCTGGCCAACAAGGTTAGAAAATATTTGCACTTTCACACGCAGAGTCATCAAAAAGAAGAAGTAAATGGCTGTCTCTAAGCATGAAGCAGTCATTACATTGCCTCAGGATGCCTATTGCTAGCCAGCTGGCTACAGATTGTATGGGGGAGTGCAACCCATAGCTCATAGTGTCTGATGTGTAAGGGGTAAACTGATGAGGTTTGTTGTAGGTTAATTAGGAAATAAGGTTTGCCAGTGAAGTAAGAGTACATTAGAGGTAAAAGTGGGAAACGTGAAGTAGGGGTAGAAATTAAGAAGTTCAACAAGTGCTGTAAAATGGTTTGTGAAGTCAACTTAACACAAGCAGAAAATTACAGTTGTAGTCAGACACAGATTTTTACAATTTCAAGTCTGGCTCACCTTACACAACACAGGAATTGCAGAGCAATGAGTAATAGCAGCAAAAATGCACTTCGAATTACAGAAAGGCCAGTCAGCACATGGTTTAAAAGCAGCATAATGGACAAGCAATCTGGCACGGTTTCCACAAAAGCAGAGGGATGTGTCACAGGGAGTCACCAGCACCAGAATAGCAACTATAGCAGAAGGTTGGAATAACAGTAAATCAGTTGTAGCATTTAAAAAACAGTGCAGTAATAGCAGCAGCACAGTGCTTTCAATATGACAACTGTCAAACAGGCTTGGGTGCCACAACAGCAAAGGGCTTCATTTACAATCCAAACAGCAAACAGTGATGCAAAATCACTAAAGGCAATATCAACAACTTTCTGGATACTGGAAGTAACAGCTATTGTTTTTGCCTGGATGGCGCAACAGCAGACAAGTGAAGGTAATGAAATAAGTTACTGTTTACAGCAATAACTAGCAGCTTGGCTTGGATGCCAGAACAGCAGACAAGTAAGAGAAATAGGACAGTGTGCAAAATATTACCACAAAAAAGAACTCTACACAGATGTGTAGGGTTATTATTATAAGTGTAATCAGCAGCAGCAGCAGTCCATACCTCTACATAGTCGTGCGCATGTATCTGTAATAGTGCACAAGTATCCATAACTGTGAAATATATGTAACTGCCTTCACTTTAGAATCGGAAGTGTGTGTGGGAGCTGGTTGTCAGTATCTCTGTGTGTATGTGCTTGTTGTGTGTATGGTAAGGTGTATTCATATGCATGTGTTTATTCTCTTAATCCTTCATTGTTTTCTGCATATCTGTTTGTGATGTGTATAAATTATTTGAAACTTAAGTACAACCTAAAGCAGTACTTTGACTCCTCCTGGTTGTATTCTTGTTCACACCCTAACTGACTCTCTCTCTCTCTTACCTTATCCTGTATATGAAGGAAAAAACAGACGGCTGAAGGTGCAGAGTGGTGCAAAATAGACGTAGCCAAAAAGAAAAAAAATGCACCAAGACTTACACAACCAGAGACTTTTAATATGTAAAAACAAATACAGAGGTAAGCACTTTCACGACTAACTGTCACTTAATCAGACTACTTTAAATCTGCTTTAACAACTTTTATACCTGCAACAGTCAGCTGATGCCTCCAATTAACATCAGTTAAAAAATTTATTAACCCATGAACTATTACGAAAACCTTAATATAAAAACTTTTATGTATATAAATAGGCACATGGCAAATACACAATTTATACAGCGAAGCATGACTTATTTAATCCTATATGTAAACACTTATAAAATGAAAATAAAAACAATCTTTATCTTTCTAATGCTTAAGACAATGCAGCTTTAAAAATGGTTTCAGAGATGTTGTACCATTCAAGCCTGGAAATCTTTCAGCATTTAGTAAAATAATCCATTTTTGTACAACACTTTGTGTATGTTTCAATGTCCCCTCCCCGTATACTGATATGTATTACCTGAATAACAACAAATTTAAATGTATGTGTGTTGTCTGTCTGCCTCACATGATTAGCTAAGGCACTACTCTCTTTACCATTGTGAATATCTCTAATATGTTCAAAGATCCTGTCCTTGAACATCCTATTAGTTTTGCCTACATAAAATGCATGGCATTTTTGGCAAAATGAAAAATATATAACATTGGCTGTGCAACAATCAGCATAGCAATTACTCCTAATAGTAAATCTTCGGGATGGATGCATGTAAGTCGTACTGATATAGATGTATTGGCATGCAGAGCAACATCTGCATGAAAAAGTACCAATTCGCTTAGAAAGAAATTACTTACTACTATTCATTTTGTTACAAAGATGTTGTTCAGAGATCTATTATTTCTGAAAGAAAATGAGGGTCTATCCTCTATCTTATCCATTAAACCTGGGACTTCTTGTAGTATGTTCCAGTTTTTCTTAA
Source organism: Protopterus annectens (assembly GCF_019279795.1). Classification (NCBI taxonomy): domain Eukaryota; kingdom Metazoa; phylum Chordata; order Ceratodontiformes; family Protopteridae; genus Protopterus; species Protopterus annectens. The sequence goes on along the minus strand of NC_056729.1, from coordinate 1,172,917,314 downwards.
CAACAAATACATACTCATTTACATCACTGGAATACTGGAAAACCACTCTAAACCTATCTAAGTTAGAGCCAGTGGCTTCATTGACACATTCATCTTGGGGAGCACTTCCTAAATATGGTTTACACCTATTACTTCCTGTGTCCATGCCTCTGTAATAACAGTAGTCATTTCTCCACTGGAGTAGCCCCTCTCTAGAAACTCCTGTGTAGTCATTTTAAGTGCATTTTATGCCTCCGTATCATCATTATGTAATCTAAGTACCCTGTAGACTTGCCCCTTTAGAACATTTCTGGGAATGTGTCTAGGGTGCATACTGTTTTTATGCAATAGGGCATTTTTCCTTGTTAGTTTCCTATAAATACTACTCCTCAGTTGATTAATGTCTATTTTGTTGACAAATGCATCTAAGAAGTTGATCTCATCTTTTGAAGACTGATAGGTGGATTTTAGAAAATCAGTAGTGGTATGCATATATTTAACAAAGTTCTCAAGCTCTAATTCATCCCCTTTCCATAGGACAAGATATCGTCCACAAAGGGGACGTTCCATAAGATATTTTCAAAGAAACCATTATTCTCCGACAGGAGAAAACACTGTTCCTAGTATACCAGAGCCAGGTTGGCGTAGCTGTTGGCACAGGTCAAACTCATCTGTAGCTTACTGGAAATTATACTCAAAAATAATGTGTTTGTTTTTTCTCCAAAAGGCTGGCATTGCTATGGGCACTGCCTGTGCCAACAGCTATGCCAACCTGTTACAAACAAACAGTCATGAAAGCGCTTACCTTTGTATTTGCTTTTACGTATTAAAAGTCTCTGGTTGTGTAAGTCTTGGTGCATTTTTTTCTTTTTGGCTTATCCTGTATATGTAAATAAATCCTATCTATATTTATAACTCTATACTTTTTTACATCACTCCTTTGAAAATGAAATTTGTATATTTCTGTAAATGTAAATGCAACCTGTTTATTACTGTAAAACACTCCTAGAGAAATCAAATTATATTAACCTCTATTTTGTTTGTATTACCCATAGTCTGATTCTAAAATCCTATTTTTACTGTTAAGAAGCTGGTTCTTATTTCTCTGTAAATTCTGTGTCATTTTTGTAATTTTTTGTAACTCTAATGGTGCTTTTCTCCCTAGTCCTCCAATGAAAGTGGGCCTGACTGCCTAGTCAGACCACCCTGATTAACAAAAGGTAATAAATACATTCATTTTTTTTTACTGGTTTTATGAATATAATTTGGAGTATTGAGTATATATTGTATGCATTTTTCTCCTGAAACTAAAAACAAAAATTGATACAAATTATATAGTCTTGGTATATTTTCTATAATACCACGGGACAGATGATAGTTTCCTCAATGCAACTTGGGTCACTAGGGTCCATTTTAAGCTGATGCCTGGGAGAAAGGCCTGGTAAGAAACATAATCTGTTATTTACAGTCTTGTAGGCAGGCGGACAGAAAAGTACAAATAGAATGAGAAAAGAAAAAATATAAAACACAATTTACAATTTTAGTTTGAGGCATAGTATTTACAATTTCTACTAGGTAAACTTAATTATCTAAGGTAGTAACAACAGTGTTTGGAAGGTATTGCTTATAGTTTATAGGTACAGAGCAAGGAGAGGAGGTGGTAGGAGTGACTGAGCAATGAACGGTTAGCAAAGATAGAGAATCGTAGTGGTAATAAGGAATGGTACATTTTAGGCAGGTTTTGATGAGTTGTTGGACTGACCACAAAAAGCGCTGAGGTCATAAACTTGCTAGATGCAACCATTGCACTGACTGAATGAAAGGCATAACAGAAGAGAAACAGTTTGGATGGCTTTGTTTTCCTAAACTGATTACATGATCTAATCATGGAATGTTGTATCTTTCGGCTTTTCCCGGTTAGGGGTCGCCACAGTGGAACTCCGGTCCGCTAATGATTGGTAGTTGATTTTTACATGCCGAGTTACCAGCCCTGATGCACAACCTTCAACGAAGTTACGCCCATTCACGCATGTCACCACGCAGAAGATGGTCTAGCTGAGGATCGAACCGGACAGCGTCTTACTGTGAGGTGACAACGCTACCGCAGATCTAATCATGGAATGATTGTGCCAAATGTCTGCATTTTCAGAAAGAATAAATGAATTTATATATGATATGAAAATCTTGCTAGTTATTGTACATTACCCTGTTTTTTCTTTAAGCCCATTGCTATATTTTTTGTATTTCATTTTTGTTATATTAACCTGTATGTAATAATACCTTTGTCTATATATTTTTTTGCAAATGTATGCATTTATTATTAATATCGGAGCTATTCTTCCTGAGCCTCCATTGAAAATGAGTACCTTATGGCACAGATGGGCTTTCCTGGTAAACAAATATCAATACATACATAAATAAATACATAAATAAATACATAAATACATAAATAAATAAATAAATACATAAATAAATAAATACATACATAAATAAATACATAAATACATAAATAAATAAATAAGAACAGAGTCCCACAAATATCTTCTTGTTCATTTCTAACCACGCATATTCCTTCATAAAGAAAATAATTGCATGAATCTGAAATGCAGAGTGGGGACCATGCTGTGTATAATAGACAAAGTAATTTCAACTAAGGAAGCTCTGACCTGGTCCCAGCTAATAAATGGGTAATCCAAGAGTACTGAGAGAAGGACTGGCGTTCTGTAGGCCTGAAGCTGGGTAACTCTTTAGATTTTTTTTATAACATAAAAGTAGTCTGCTCTGAAGATTCCAGTAGTAACTATTGTCATGTTCTCTGCCAGCGAATCTGCATATGTGCCTTTTACAGGTATATGTCCCCTTTGTTTTTCTAAAAGCAACCTAAAGCAGTCAGTTTGAAATTTTATATGGAACTGGGTTGGAGCACTCCACAGATTCCATTGTTCTCTGAGAATTCTGAAATTCTGCAATAGCACAGCAGAAGCAATGAGGTCTGAGCTCATTCATAAACATTTTGCCTAGGCCCTTGAAGTCTACTAATTATTCTCTAGAAATGTTTACAGGATGTGCTGCTACCTGAAATTAAATTTGGTTAGAAATTAACTTCTGCACATGCACCTATTTTGTTTATATTTAGTCAATACTACTGAAAAAAGCTTCTATGATGGTAGATTAATCCTTCAAGAATGTGTTTTATATTCTGGAATTTTGTATTATGTCTTTTCTGAAATTCAGATTAATCAATTGCTAGAGTGCAGCTTAAATAAATCAGCATCCTCAATGCTGAGCAGATATTTATTTTATTTTATTTTATTTATTTTACATTTGTTGACCGGGTTAGTCCAGCTGGATACATATCCGTTTTCAGTGGAGGCCCGGGGAGAAAAGCTCCAAAGAACAGAGGTACATGAGTACATATACTGACAATACAATAGAAGTTAGACTTTTAAAACAATAAGTAGTATAAAAATGTAATACTGGATAAAAACAATAAGTAATACAAAAATGTAATCCTGGATAAAAGAGGAGTTAGTGAGATGGATTGTTATGGCTACAGGGTGAACCCTTTGTTAATTGGGTTGCATAGTGGCTTGGTTAAGCTGTTAGGGGTCAAGGGCATGCGCTATTAGTCGGGGTTAGGGCATGGGCAGAGCCATTGGGTTTTTAGTAACGCTCGGAGGTGAGTTTTAAATTGGTGCAGAGTGGTCATTTGTCTAAGGTTGCTTGGGAGGGCATTCCAAGTCTTGCCAATGGAATTGGCATAAAGGGCTTCCCCTCCTGAGTTGTTAGGTTTGATGGTCAATACTTGAATACTTTTGGATGACCTGAGGGACGAAAGATTAGAGTAGGAGGTAAGAATGTTATTCAGTGAGGGAGTTTTATCAGGATGTTTAATGATTTTGAATGCCTCAGTAAGCTGGTTGAGTTTAAGAACATTGGGCAGTTCTAGCCATCCTAGTGTTCTTAGATTTAGGCAGTGGTGGGTGCGGTAGGGCATTCCTGTGATAAATCTAGCTATGTGGTGATAGGCAGTGGATATAATATGAAAAACTTGGTAGCATTTCAAGTGAAGGCAGAGATAGCAAGACTGTTTAAACAATGTGAGTAATCAAATGCTTGTCGGTTGAAGACTGAATGACCTCATACTCTTGACACCTGATGTACTTGTATACTAGGTGGACCATCTCATACTGCAAGGCTCCAAACACTGAGAGCAGTGAGTAAATAATGCGTGTTGTAGCATCTACTTCTATTTTGTATTTGCATATGTGTGGTGATAGTTTGCCTTCCACTTCTATCTGGTATCTTTGCAGAACTGATTGAAGTTGTTCTCTGCAAATTACTACTACTTAACAAGCAGCTTTTTATATGAGATTGATCCTAAAAAAATGTAGTGCATAGATAAGGCAATTTCATGGTTTTGAATATGAGGCTGTGAAAGCAAAAACATCTTGCTGGTGCAAGTTAGTAAGCACTTGGAACTGTTCATTTAGTTTCAAATGATCCTACTGTCTTTCTTCAGAATTCCGTATATCAACTGCTATCACCACAGGGATATTTTGTGAATATATTTAATGTCCCATCTTTTCCAGGGTAATACTTTAGTTGCAATTAAAACAATCCTAGGGGTCCGGAAACCTAAGGGGTTTAGATCACTATCACCAACAAGCAATACATTATTAATTTGAAATTTGTCATTTTTAGCACTGGTCTCCTTATTGTGGAGGGATCTTGCAGTTCAACCATATTTACGTGTATGTGTGTGTGTGTGTGTGTGTGTGTGTGTGTGTGTGTGTGTGTGTGTGTGTGTGTGTGTGTGAGTGAGTATGTGTGTGTGTGTGTTTGTTTGTGTGTTTACAAGAGCACATGTCCATGCCCAAGTGAATACGTTTCTATTTGTCTGTAAGGATTTGACATCTGTCTTTCCACACCTCTTTTTCTTCTGAGGCTTCTGAAATATTAATTTATTAACAAACTCCTGATATATTTATATTTCTTTATTTATTTATTGACATTTGATTACTGGGAAAGTCCGACTGGATGGAAGCCCATTTCCAACGTAGGCCCAGGGAGAAAAGCTTGAAGTTATTGCAAAACATTTTAAGAATATTAAATTTGGGTGCTTACGTATTATCGCAATCAGATCTTTCACGGCAGCAACAGTTGCTTCCCGATCCTGAAATGTGTTTGTTAATGTTGCTGAAATGTGAAATAATGTGTTTTTTTAGTAATACAGTTTGTTTTCTGGAGTCTTATCAATAAAATGTTAACAACATACTGTTGTTGTTTCTTTATGGACTTAAATGACAGCATGTCACTTATTTTTTTTCATCACATACACTTTCTAAAGGTGAGCAGTGCAGTGAAGAAGTTGGAGCAAGAGTTAAAGGAAAGTACATCTGTTTGGTTTTACATAGGATATACAGTCTGACAGTGCTAGTGTACTGTTTAAGTTTTCATGTAATAAAGCATTACATCGCATACCAAGTTACATACATGTCCTTATTACCAAAATAAGTATAGAATCACACGTAATTAGCTTTGCTTGTAATACTGCATGGCAGGCTTTCCATTCGTCAGAAAGAGAGCTTCCATGGCAATTCAAGTGTGCGTGTGTAACAGGAAGACTGTTTCTTGAAAAGTATGTCAGCCTGAAGGTACTCCAAACTTATTTTTCTGCAATAACAACTTCAAATAACACCGAACAGCATTTCCTGAACTTGTTTCTGTTTCCGGAAGAGAATTTCGCAACCCCGAAAATCTGGTTGCGATAATATGTAAGTACCTAAATTTGTTATCTTTAAAAATAAAACAAAAATATCTGCAGTTTAAACAATTATAACAAATTAGACATAATATAAAAACATGGGTTAAGAATTGATGTAAGGTATATATTTAGAGAATTTTAGTTTGTAGAGAAACTAAAGAAAAGTTAGTCTAGTACAAATAGGAATTGCAATATGAAATGAGGGGAAACAGGCTTATGGTACATTTAGAGAAAAAAATCAAGGAAGGGAATTAGACAGCAGTTAGGAAGTAAGTGAAGAAGTGACTGTAAGGAGGTACAAGGAATGAAAAGGTACTTCTTCACAGGTAGGGATATAGTTTATCCTGGATTTGAGCAAGAACAGAGCCAGGTTAGCTAGGAAGACTTTCAGAGTGGTTTTGAAAGATGGAAGGGAGGGTATAGACCTGATGGATACAGATAAGGAGTTCCAGGCCTTAGCAACCTTGTATGAGTACAGACAATGCCCAGCAGATTTGCTAGGTTTGTAGACAGACAGGAGTTTTTGGTCACTGGATCACAAAAACTGACTGGGAACATAGTTGTGTAGAATGTTTTTTAGTGCTTGACAGGCAAATGGATTCTGGATTATTTTATAGGTGGTAAGACATTGCATACATATTAGTTGATGTGACAGTTCTAAACAATTTAGGCTTTTCAGTGCTATAGAGTGGGGGGATCTGAAAGGAGTATGCTCTGTAAATTTACCAACTTTGTTATAGCATTGTTCAAGTTTTAATGTTTGTGACGCCTGGAGTTTAGTAAGGATGGATGTACCATAAATAAGAGTCAGGAGGAAATAGTGGCAAGTGTAGTTTTAGTTGCATTGGTGAAAAAGTTTTTGGCTCTGTAAATCATCCCTAGTTTTGATGATTTTTTTAATGAGTTTTTCTTATGCAATTTTGTATATGCAGGTCGAATGTAAGATTATCGTCCACTATCACTCCTAATAGTTTGTTATGAGAAGTGATGCCAGTGGTTGCATTATCAAGACAGAGGACTTTAAATTTTGTTTTTTCATAATACAGGTATTTGGAGAAAAAATTTGTATTGTTTTAGTGGCTGTTAAACCTTCCTGAGAAATTTTTCGAAGGTGTACCATGTTGTCAGATGTGGAAATGAGAGTGTAATCATCTGCATATTGTATTAGGGTGGTCTGTGTGTGGAAGTATAGAGGGTGTTGGTGAAAATGTTAAAGAGGAGGGGCCAAAGACAAAGTCTTGTGGTACACCGGTGGTGAACGGGAGATAAGGAGAAAGCATGGAGTTTCATTTTACTGACTGATACCTATTGGACAGGTAGCTTTTGAACCACAGAAGGGTGGGCTGAGAGACACCTAGTGAGGACATTTGAAGTTGAAGCTTGTTGTGACAAACTGTTGAAGGCTTTAGACAAGTCTAGAAATAAAGAAGAGAGTAGTTTGCCATTATCTCTAGCTTTGTTTACAGTACCTATATAGGTTAGAAGGGTATTGCTAGTACTATGGGAAGGATAGAAGATGTGTTGTGTTAGGAGATAGGAGTTCTTACTGTAGGAGATAGTCTATCAATTGTTTTTGAATACATTTTTCAAGTATTTTGGTTAGGTGAGATAAGATTGCTATATGTCTAAAGTTATTAATGTCTGCTGAATTTCCTCCTTTGTGCAGAGGGATAATGTGTGATTTTTTTCCACAAACAGGGAAAATGGTATTCCTGGACTGACCTATTTATAAGGATTGAGGCAGTATAGGCAATGCTACTGGCTGCTATTTTCAAGTACTTGCCTGGAAGGTCATTAGCTATAGAAGTACACAGTTTAAGTTTGTTTAAGAGTAGTTTTATATAGGATGTGGGCACATGTTTGAAGGTGAAAGTGGATGTGGTGATATGTGGCTGTCAGGCAGGGTTGGGGTTAGATATTGATAGATCCTTGGTTTGAGATGCTATCATCATCTTCTTTCGGCTGTTCCCATTAGGGGTCACCACAGCAGATCACCTGTTTCCATTTCTTCCTGTCCTCTGCATCTTGCTCTGTCACACCAACCACCTGCATGTCCTCTCTCACTACATCCATAAACCTTATCTTAGGCCTTCCTCTTTTCCTGTTACCTGGTAGCTTCATCCTTAGCATCTTTTTCCCAATATACTCAGCATCCCTCCTCAGCACATGTCCAAACCAACGTAATCGTGCCTCTCTGGCTTTGTCTCCAAACCTTCCAACCTGGGCTGACCCACTAATATACTTATTCCTAATCCTGTCCACCCTCGTCACACCCAGTGCTAATCTTAACATCTTTAATTCTGCCACATCCAGCTCAAACTCCTGTCTTTTTGTCAGTGCCACTGTCTCCAACCCATATAACATAGCTGGTCTCACTACCCTCTTGTAGACCTTCCCTTTCACACTTACAGGTACTCGCCTGTCACAAATCACTCCTGACACTCTTCTCCACCCACTCCATCCTGCCTGTACTCTCTTCTTCACCTCTCTTCCACACTCACCGTTACTCTGAACTATTGACCCCAAGTATTTAAACTCATCCACCTTCGCCACCTCTACTCTTTGCATTCTCACCATTCCTCTATCCTCCCTCTCATTCACACACTTATATTCTGTCTTAGTCCTGCTGACCTTCATTCCTCTTCTCTCTAGAGCATATCTCCATCTCTCCAGGGTCTCTTCCACCTGTTCCCTACTCTCACTACAGATCACAATGTCATCTGCAAACATCATAGTCCATGGGGGCTCCTGTCTGATCTCGTCTGTCAACCTGTCCATCGCCATTGCAAATAAGAAAGGGCTCAGAGCTGATCCTTGATGTAACCCCACCTCCACCTTAAACGCATCCGTCACTCCCACCGCAGACCTCACTGCTGTCACACTAACCTCGTACATATCCTGTACGACTCTTACATACTTTTCTGACACTCCTGACTTCCTCATACAGTACCACAACTCCTCTCTAGGCACCCTGTCATATGCTTTCTCTAAGTCTACAAAAACACAATGTAACTCCTTCTGACATTCTCTGTACTTCTCCATCAACACTCTCAGAGCAAAGATCGCATCTGTAGTGCTCTTTCCCGGCATGAAACCATACTGCTGATCACTAATCATGTCCCTTCTTAACCTTGCTTCCACTACTCTTTCCCATAACTTCATGCTGTGACTGATCAATTTAATCCCTCTGTAGTTACTACAGCTCTACACATCACCCTTATTCTTAAAAATCGGTAGCAAAACACTTTTTCTCCATTCCTCAGGCATCCTCTCACTTTCCAAGATTTCATTAAACAATCTGGTTAAAAACTCCACTGCCATTTCACCTAAACACCTCCATACTTCCACAGGTATGTCATCTGGGCCAACAGCCTTTCCATTTTTCATTCTCTTTATAGCTATCCTTACTTCCTCCTTGCTAATCCATTGTACTACATGATTCACTATCCCTACATCATCCAACCTTCTCTCCCTCTCATTCTCTTCATTCATCAACCCCTCAAAGTACTCTTTCCATCTCCTCAACACACTCTCCTCACTTGTGAGTATGTTTCCCTCATTATCCTTTATCACCTTTACCTGCTGCACATCTTTCCTAGCTTGGTCCCTCTGTCTAGCCAATCAGTACAGGTCGTTTTCTCCCTCCTTAGTGTCCAACCTTTTATACAACTCTTCATATGCCTTATCCTTAGCCTTCGCCACTTCTCTCTTTGCCATGCACCTCATCTTCTTATACTCCTGTCTACTTTCTTCACCTCTCTGACAATCCCACTTTTTCTTTGCCAACCTCTTTCTCTGTATACTCTCCTGTACTTCCTCATTCCACCACCATGTCTCCTTGTCTTCCTTCCTCTATCCAGATGTGATACCAAGCACCTTTCTAGCCGTCTCCCTTACTAGCTCTTCTGTAGTTACCCAGCTATTTGGTAACTCTTCACTACCACCCAGTGCCTGCCTTAACTCATCCCTGAACTCCACCTCACAATTACCCTTTTTCAATTTCCACCATTTGATCCTTGGTGCTGCCCTCACACTCCTCCTCCTCCTCTTCTTGATCACCAACGTCATCCTGCAAACCACCATCTTTCATGCGGGTTTGAGATGCTATAGTAGCTATAAATAAGACTTGAACTGTATTGCAGTTATCAGGGGAGGGGTTTTGGTTGATTTTTTGGTCGGGATGTAAGATTTCTTTAATGGATGCCCAAACTTTTTTTAAGATTATGTTTAGTATTATTGTGAAATTTATTATAGCACAGTTTTTTTGTCTTCATTTATTTGCATTTTACTATGATTGCAAAGCATTCTGAAGTTTTCAAGATACTGAGGTGTTTTATATCTTCACCATTCTTTTCATGTTTTTCCTGTACCCTGCATTTGCACTCTACTCTTTTTGGATAGACCAATTGCATTATTTGTTTTCAGTTTCTTCCTTCTAGGAGGTGCAAGGCTATTTTGGATATTCAGAAAAGTTGTATTGAAATAAATTACAGCATCGTCTAAGGGGAGGATTTTTAGGAAGCTCCAGTTAATAGATGATAGTGTTATAATGAACATGTCTGAATTAAACTTGGAAAGGTTACATCTTGCTTTATAAATATGTTGTTAATTGGATGCATGAGATGTCTAGTTGTATAGATTGGGAGATGATCACTGAGAGATTCTGACATTGTACCTGTGATGTAGTATTTAATAGGGTCTGATACTAGGATTCAGTCTGACAGAGGAAATGGATATATTGCTATAATTTGTGGGGCTATTAATTAGTTGTGTGAAACTATATAAGCACATGCTAGATGTAGGGGACTTAGAGTTTATGTCCAACCAACTAACATTTACATCACCTAGTAATATTTTTTTTTGTGGAAATGTTATGGATATCCAAGGTAGAATATCTTCCAGTATAGCTGTACTGTCACCAAGAGGAATGTAAAGGGCAGTAATATATATTTATTTATAATTGTTTATTTTGAGGAAAGCAATAAGAAGCTCTGCTGAACTGAATTTTGGTGTTGGTTTGCTGTAAGGGGAAAGGTGGTAGGTATTGAGAAATATTAAACAAATGCCACCATCTTTCCTCTTTATATGGTCATTATGGATGATATTATAGCCAGGAGGTATAACTTCTAAGTCATTTATGTTGGGTTTAAGCCACGTTTCAGTTACAGCGAGGACATCAGGTTTATGTTGGGTAATTCAGGCATATTGTCTAGCAGTTTTATTTCTTACACTTCTAACAGTTATTGCAGCAAACATTAGATTACCAGGGTTCCGGACTGGCTGTTGTTGGGTAGTGACATGTGTGGGAGAGAATTATCTTTGTGTTCACTGTGATATGTGAGGTCAGTATTAGGGTGTCTGTTTCCTCCTAGAAGGATTTTAGTATACTGGGGAATTATGCATACTTGTTTTTTGGAGAGGATTCTTGCATTTAATTTTGTATTGGTTAGAGTCAAAGTCCAATTAATCAGCCCATACCTTCATAGATTCATATGTGTTTACTAGGCTAACAAACAGAAGTGCCTTTTTAAGCCTAGCCATGCATCCCAAGTCTCTGAAAAGTTCTGATACCCTTGATAAGTGTAAGCAGGGGCTTGGGTGATGAACCATTTACAAGCAGGGGTCTGGGAGATGAACCATTTACAGGTTGCCTGTGTCCATTAGAGACATAGGTGCCAAATGAGTGATGAATTTCCTGTTCCCCATCCAATTGTCCAAGTTGCACTTGAATCGGTTAGGGAGGAACTCTGCTTCACATGGATGGCGAGCCTGTTCCAGTGACAGGGTAGGCTCTGAGATACATACCTGTCTCTCCAGTAGGTCCTATTTATAGCATAGATAAGGTTTGAGTCTTTAGAATGGATAATTCTGGTGCTGTTTGTTTTGTGGATATGCAGGAGATCCATCGGTGTGGAGTCTGATAATGCCTTGTATGCCAGGCATCATTCTCCCCTCAAAAACTTGTAGGAGACAGAATGCAGGGATAGGACCTAGAGGTGGTCTGCATAGAACATTTTACTTATGCCCTGTATTCTTTTAGTGAGGAAACTCTGTGGATGTTCCAGCTGTTGGATATGGCTAGTTAGGCACATATCAAAGGGGGCACTGTACTCAGTGATAGGTCTGATGATTGCCGAACACAGTGGAACAATAACTTCCTTGGACTTAGATGCCATACCTTTGTTTATAAGTTGCACAACATAGAAAGATTTCTTCACCACTGTAGACACATGATGATCAAAGGCTAGATTACTATGTGTGTCCCTAAGTCCCTGCCTACTGGGTCAACTCTAAGGGGTGTGTTGTCAATGTGATAGCTACCAGGGATGGATGACTTCCCAAAGATACTATTATGCATTTCTTGGCATTTAATTTTACTCTATGGCTCTGAAACCAGTTGTTTGCCTGTGTCAGCCCTTCCTGGAGAACATTTGTGTCAGTGTGGATTCAATGACAGCTCCTAATTTGCAATCATCTGCAAATTTAGTCAGGCAGAGACCACCGACATTGGCCTTCTCTTCAGAGAAGTGAATGCCAAAAGAGAGAGATCCAAGGACTCATCCCTAAGGGACTCTATTTGTGAATGGCCTCTTTGTAGAGGTGGACTCCCCAATTCTAACTTCATGGGTCCTGTCTGTGAGCCAGTTGGCTATCCACCGGGTGACATACAGGTTTGTACCTAACCTCCTGAGTTTGTCAACAATGCCAGAATGGGCATTTGGAATCAAGATGAAGGGCAATATTAAATAGGTTTAGTGCAATGTGTGGAGAGTGTAAAGAGGATGTATAGATATGTGGTTGGGATACAGTAGGAGAGATGTTGCAATATATTATCGACTAATACAAATAAAACCGAAACTAAAGCAAAACTAAACAAAATAAAATGGAAAATACTACATCCGATACCCTGAAGTAGGAAAACAAAGCACGTTTATTAGTACATTTAGCTCTTTCATCTCAAATGAGAGACTTCATCAGAACATTTTATTTTGTTTAGTTTTGCAATATATTATCGAGTCATGGTAGGATGAAAGATGTCAGAAATGGAGGAGAAGAACAGAGGATAAGCTGAAGAGTAGCTTAATTAAGTACAGGAATCTGTATTTTAATGTCAGATAGTGGGGAGATAGCAATGAGGATGGAAACAAGAAGTTGCAGGACAGTAGGAGATTCAGTAATGGTAGATTCTGAAAGCTGAAAGATGATACGTAAGGAGAGAAGTATTTTCTATGAAAGAAGAAATGTAGGTTGTCCTGTTATCTTCTTTGGAATGTAAGGAATAGAGGGGTTATTAAAGGCTAAAATATGATAATGTAGTCCAAATAAGATAAATGAATGTTTATTTGGTAAAAGAAAAAGATACAGTGTGGAGTAGATAGGTACTACTAGGGAGGGTTGTAATTATAAATGGATATAGTGCAAAGCAGTATGGGAGGGAGAAAGAGAGTTGGGAATGGGGCTAAAAATTAAATAGAGATAGGGAAACAGGAAACAAGAAATGGAAGTGTATGTACAGAAGTAGCATGGTCATTGGGGAGGGTTTTGGAATATGAGTCACAAATGAAATATGTATGAAGGAAGTATAATACTTGAGTAAGAGGGGGGAGGCTGGACAGTTTATAACTGAAAGCAATCAGTATAAAGTCATAACAAATTAACAATGAGATACAAGTAAAACAGGTTGTATAAATCAACGTCATAATTCTTGTATTAATCATTCTGTCACACTCATGTGATTTTGCACTATGCTCACATGGCTGCATTGCTGCATGATATATAAGTGTTTTCTTTATACATTTACCACTTTGTGATTTTCAGTACATGTGTCCTCATTGCACTCACTGTTCATAAGTCTGTTTGAAAATTTTGGATACCTAGTTCCATGTCGTTTCATTCCTCACTTTTCTGCTTAGTTTAGCCACACTTAAGTGCATGGTTGGTGTAGCCCCACACTAAAGCTAGATGTGGCCAAGAGTGTAACTGCCTGCTTCACATAAGAGCTATAGACATGCAAGCATAGCCCAGTTAATCTGATGTCCTGCAGAAATGCTATCCCTTTGTTTAACAGCGAAAGGTAAAGGGAACCAAAGGTAACAGAGGATTTTACTTCTTACTCAAGGTAGGAAAACATATTGCCATGCTTCTCTGATTGATGAATGAAAAATCTCTACATATTCTGCATGGAAAAGACCTTTTGTTACACTATCAGCACTATCATTATTATCTAATGGTGAAATGTCTCTGCGACTCCTGAGTGCCTGATCATGTGCTGCACTGGATAATCTTTTTCCTGTCAATAATAGAGATTCTACGAATGGCACACTCTATCAATATAATGTGCATGGAGGAGGGACTCTTTGTAATGCACCACGGAAATCATGTTGATACAAGCTGCTGCCCATGTGGCACCTAAAACAAACTCCATGCCTCACAGAAATCCTTGCATTTGGTCATCAAGTTTTCCTATTGCTAGTCACAAGCTGTGTGACTATTGATGTCCTATTGCAACAGATTTACAGCACATGTTACATCTATAACATCCATTCATATAGACTTCTTACGTAACTATGAGATTTGCAGATGCATCTCCTGAAAGGTATGAGACCCAGCCAAAAGCCCTTAGTCCTTGCCAGGCCACAATTATGCAAATGCAGTCCTCATACGTAACCACACAAGACGCTCCTGCACTAGTCATGAAGGAAAAAGAGAGGGACTTGGTTTGGAAAGGGTTAATGTCATACTAGTGTAACCCTGTGTAACAAGTGTTAACAGTTATATAATCCTGCTATGATTGCTTAGACAGATAGTGGCACAGGGGAGGCTGGCTGCCATAGTGCAGCTATCAAAAAGGTTGCACACTGCAATTCTGCAGATGAAAATGAAAAGTATCTAGACTAAGGGAGCTGGCCAGGCCAACCTCCGCAGTCCCTAAAGCTGTCATCTTGTGTAAGGTAACATAATGCTGGGAAACACAAAAGGAAGCAGCTGCTGCTATAGGAAATCCAGGACTCCATTTATTATCCGCTTTCACAAGTCTATTCATGGTTACACTGGTGGTTCCCCTTTCCTGGGTTTGAATGTTGATAACAAAACAGCTGGTCTCAGGAGTGACTTCAGCCATTCATGCAGGACTGCAGAAAAAGGAAAGCAGTTTGCATACATTTAGAGCTGCTTCAGTTGTCACCGAGGAAAACTCAGTTGAATCATTTTGATTTACTGTTTTTTAAGTTCTCTTTAGTTCATAAAATCAGATAACTGAGTACTAGGGCCTGTGGAGTGGCACTGTTACTCTTTTTATTGTATGGGCAGCAATTTTCTTTTTAATAAGGATCATGCTTTTTCTTTAATAATTTATTCTTTCTAAAGGGTAGCTTTTTATTACTTTTTTATTGGTGTTAGGAATACTAAATAGGGATTGTACTAGATTGTTAATGCCTTGACTGATGCATTTTTTGAAACAGTGAAATGCTGAGACATAGATTCTGCTGACAGGAAAGCATTGATTGTCCAGCAACCTCCTTAAAGCATTTTCATCTTTCTAATGCAGCAGTATATATTTTCTTTGATTATTTTCTTACTCATGCATGGTTTCTTTTATCTTATATTCTAATGTCTGTTCCTTGTGTAGCGTATCCCATCAGTGTTCCTTCTACAGCTGGAGTTTGGTTTTACTGTAGTGCTACTGATCTATAAAGCATTTTTCTGTGTCTGATATGTCTTACTTTAACTCATTTTATTGGATCCTTTGTTCATTTATTATATTTATTAAATTGGAACTTATTAGGCACAAGCATTGATTTACAGGTATGACCGTATAGTACTGTCATTTTAATAGACTTGCTCAGAAATACTCACTTGGCAGTGTGAGAGAACCATACCCAGGAATGCAGGATGAAGTGTGTTACAGGTGAATAGTCTTAACTATCCATGCCATAGTGCCTTAGAACTATAGCTGTTTCTAGAGGATAAAAACATCTGAGAAAATACAGAGAGATCAATTTGAAAATACCTACTAAAGTTGCCAGAATCAAGTCTATCTTGTTCCCATGTGCCCCTCTGCCAAACCCATTGATTGATCAATCAAATGAACCATTAAATAATTTTGTCTGTCATAAACATCCCAGCATTCCAGTTGATAGTGTGTTCCAGGACTCCATGTATTCTTCTACAGAACAGTATTTTCTTAAATAAGACATTTGTTTTCTTTGTGACAGTGACTTGTGCATCTGTTAGGACTGCTACCTTTTCCAAATGCCCAAAGGGGATATTTTTTATGGAAATATGAGATTTTTTCAGGACAAACCATACCTAAAACCAGTACAAGGGACTGGACTCAACTTTTTTTGTCAAAATAAAAGTTCACTCTTTAAGATTTTCAACTGCTTTTATTGTTTCATAAAATAATAAGGAGTTTCAGTTAAAAAAGTGTTTTATGGAACTATTATTAGAAACATAGGAACTATTGTTGCCATTTGTCATGTTTTTTTTTTATTTCACAGAGCATGACTGCCCAAATAAGGAGTGTTCTGAGTAAAGAGTAACAGGTGGTAACCCTACCCCCTGTATCCTCTATCTCTTCCTCTAAAACTCCATCCTTCCACTTGTCTGCTATCAATTTGTTGCATTCATATCATATTATTTAGTTTTCTTCCTTCTTTTAGTGTTCATATGGCAAGCATTCCATAGCTTTCTTATGATGTAAACCTTCCATCCCTCCTCACCTTTTGACTGATCTGTTTTTGTTTTTTTTTTTATTTATGAATATAGCCATAGCCACAGATCTCTTTATACTGTTTTGATCTCAGATACACCTTTCTGCATCTGATGCCAGTTCTTTCAAGCACAAATATTAATCCATCCTTTCTAATCCCATTGGTATGTTTCTTGGATGCCCTTGGACCATATGACATTGTTTCCAAAAGTACTTCCTGTTTAGTGGTCTTCAGTATAATAAACATGCCATTACTTCTTACACTGCAAGTTCACTGTAGTGCATGTTCCCATTAAAGTTTAGATGTTTTCCTTTATCTTCACCTGAAAGTGTACATTAATTCTAATAATCTTGGCTTCATTCCTGAAAGTTCTGCCATAATATGCAGTGTTTCTAAAAACAGTAAAAATAGCCTGAGACATTAATTAATAATGGCTAAAAAAGGCAAATTTCACGATGCATATTCTGGAATTCAGTAATTTTCCATTAGGGAGTAGGCCACATTCAGTGTGTGTGTGTGTGTGTGTGTGTGTGTGTGTGTGTGTGTGTGTGTGTGTGTGTGTGTGTGTGTGAGTGTGTCACACGTGTGTAAGAAAAATTGTGCATGTGAAAATGTGAGCTTGCTTGTTATATGCGTACACTGCCTGTCTCTGTTTATGTGTGAGTGTGTGTGTGTGTGTGTGTGTCTCTGTAATAAAAATTCATTGTATAGTGAGCATTTTGGGATAAAACGTTTCTGTACTTGTGGAGGACAGGTAAGCCAGATAGGATCAAGCCTCGATGCTAGTCATTGATATGGTCATGTTTTATATAATACTTATTTTTTACAAAAATATACTCAAGCAGTTACATAAAATAAAGACTTAGATCTTTTACATGTGTGCAGTGTGATATATCAACATTGTTGATATATCATACTGTGCATATTAAGTGTACATTAGGTCAAGACTATATGGTAGTATCTCACATCTCAAGTAGTATAGCGTAGCAAAAGAAGTTGCTCTTTCCAATGGAGACTGCTCGTCACAAGCCAGGAATACTAGATAAAAAACATGTTCAGTCTCACCACAGAAACGGCAAAAAGGCAGTAAAATATAACAAACTTTAATAGAGACTAGCGCTTTCGCGTATTATAAATACGCTTCTTCAGATCATGAATTACAAAAGAACTGGAAGATTTTATACATTGTTACTGTGAGTCAATCACATCAAATTGAACCAGATGAAATCAATTAATCAATCAAGTTAAACACAGCAACTAATTAACTAGCTATGCAACAAAGAAGGAAAGGAAAATAAAGCTTGTTCAAGTTAAAAAAATTCCCAACTTTCAAATATAAAACATTCTAGTATGCAGTTTCATTAGAATATTAATAACTTACAAATTTTAAACCAATCTATAGTATGTATAAAAGTTAAAGCATACACTCATTAAACTCAAGTGTTCAAGAGTTCTTTAAAAACCATTATTCTAAAAGACATAAATATGATCTGTAATATAAACAATTTCATAGTAATAAACTATTATTAAAACATTAAATATATTTTGAATATAAATACAAGATCTGAATATATAGAATGACCCTAAATTAATTATTATTTATTAATACTCTTATATAGTAGAACATATATTAGAACTACATAAGACATATGGATATATGTATAAATGACAATACTCAAAGCTCCAAGTAGCTACATATATCTAATGGTCATTACTAAATCATTATACAATCTATGAGATATATATATTATCTACGTGAAGCTAAAAAAGACCTCATGGAGACATAGGCATTATGTCCTGGCAAGTGATGTGCT
This sequence comes from Protopterus annectens, assembly GCF_019279795.1. NCBI lineage: Eukaryota > Metazoa > Chordata > Ceratodontiformes > Protopteridae > Protopterus > Protopterus annectens. Next base: position 1,172,899,042 of record NC_056729.1, on the reverse strand, counting down.
TTTAATTTAAAAATCCACTCTAGTTCTTTACTTTCTAAGTGATTCATATAATCTCCACCTCTGTTCCCTGGATGTACAACTTGCAAAACCCTAAAAGAAAAGGCATGGCCAAAATTCACGGAGATGTGCTTGGCTAGTGCGTTAAGTTCATTTTTGCACCTGATGTCGTAGAGTGGTTATATATTCTCTGCTTGAGTTTACGTTTTGTAAGTCCTATGTAAAATGCAGGACATTCATTGCACGAAGCTAGATATATCAAACCAGTTGTCTCACAAGTTGCATAGCAATTTGGTTTCACACAACTGCCTAATGTAGGATAAATAAACTCAGAATCAGTAGATATATATTGACAATAGTTGCACTTTCTATAGGGGAACGTACCCAACTGTCCCAAAACTACCGGATGGTCTAGAACATTATTCCCTAAGTTCTTGCATAACAACTTTTTCAAAGACTTATTATTTCTATAAGTAAAACTAGGGGTGTGACCAACAATCTTAGCTGTCTTGTCATCAATGGTCAACACACCCCAGTTCTTATAAATGATATTCCTGATAGCTGTACTATCATTAGTGTATGTTGTGATAAAACTAAGTCTCTCCATGAAATTGGTCTTAATTCTATATTTATTATTACCACAGTGACTCTTACAATATTTGTAGGACATGGTACATCCCAAATCTTGAGCTTCTCCTGTGACCTGAGATCTTATTTTCTTTACCATGAAGGCATCATAGCCCCTCTCAACAAAAATTCTCTCCATGTTATCAAGTTCCATCAACCGATCCCTTTCTTGCCTACAAATCTTTAACAACCTATTGAATTGACTCTTTACTATGCCTTTAAACACATGGTGAGGATGCATGCTATCAAACTGCAGTATAGCATTCTTTCAACATTGCTTCCTGTAGAGGGTTGAAGTCAGTCTACCCTCCTGTATGTTCAAACTAACATCAAGAAAACTGACTGATTCATAGGAAGCATCAAATGTGAACCTAAGAAAATTATTAGTAGTTTCTAGATGTTTCATGAAAATCTCAAACTCTGTAAGAGTACCATTCCAGACAATCAGGACATCGTCCACAAAACGTCTGTAAATCAGCACCTTGCTGAAATCTATATGAGTAAAGAGGAACTCTTTCTCCCATTGATAGACTACTAGGTTCGCATAAGTGTTGGCACATGGGGTGCCCATGGCCACACCAACTTGTTGTAGATACAGGTCATCCCCATGTGCAAACACATTATGTGACAAATCCAAATCCAATAACTGACAAATTAGAATTTCTTTGTTGCGATCTATAGTGGGAAAACATTTGAACAACATTCTGATGGCTTCAATGCCTTCATCATTAGGAATACATGTGAATAAATCTTTCACATCCATAGTTATTAATAGATGTTCTCCTTTCTGAAATTCCAAATTAGTGTTGTCTAACAGATCCAGAAGTTCATAAGTGTCTTTCAGAAAAGTAGAGATGTTATCAACAAATGGTCTCAGTGTCTTCTCTAAGAATACTGAGACATTCTCTGTAACCCATTTATCACCACTAACAATATGTCGTAATGGAGGGGGGTCTATGGCCTTGTGCATTTTAGGTAGGCCTTTAATGACTGGTGTTTTGGGGTTTTCATTGTAAAAGAAGTCATATAGCTCTTTCTGACGGCACATCAATAAATCATAAAATGTGTCATTTACTTCTTTAACTATGTTGTTTAACTTTAAGGCATTAATTTTTACATAAGTATTAGAGTCACTGAGCATGTTAACCATGAAATCTCTATAGTCATCAGTGTTCAACAGCACTACTCCCCCTCCCTTGTCAGCGGGTCTTATAGTAAGAGCTGGGTTAGAGGAAAGTTTATGAAGTGAACATCTCTCTTCTGGCTTCATGTTGAAGTATAAACATTTTCTAGCTCCACTAAAAAAATACTCATATAAATCTCTTTCACACATCCTAACAAAATTGTCAATATGTGCTGGTAATACAGGAGAATACGTACTTTTGCGTTTACATATATAATTTCCTACTATACAATTATTAACGTTGCCTTCTGTTTTATCAAAACAAACATAATTTAAGGGCTAGTGTGTGCGCAAATACACGTAAATCAATCAATAAGTCATGCAGCACACTGCCCTGCTGAGGAATAAAGGATAAACCTTTATTTAAAACGTTAATGTCAGATGGAATACAGATCCGGAACCGAGGACCAATACAGTTTCCAACAGATGGACAAGTATTACTAACAATAATGTTAATCCTTTATTGGCTCTGGATTTGCAGGTATTGACCCCAATGACCATAGACAATGACATAGATAATTTGGAACAATTTAACTTTTTATCCAGACAGCTAGAGAATGATTTATTTAGGCTGCAACGCCTAGTTTGGCAAAGGAAACACATGGAGGCTTGCCTGCATTTTCGGCTCGTCCCCAGAGGCATGCGGGTTCTCTGCATGCCTACATATGGGGAGAGCCATCCAGTTTTGTTAAAACTATGGCAAGATATCAATCTGGATGCTAGCTTTAAATATGTACAGTTGCTTATTGACTATTTCAAGCCTATTGAACAAGAACTGTTATCCAAAGTGTTCAGACTGAATAGTGAGATTCGTGACAGTTTTAAAAATGACTCTTGCATTAAGAAACTTGATAGTATCTATGCCCAAGTGGATGCCTATTCCATTAAACTTCAGCAAATCAAACATAAGAAATTGCAGCGTGATTTCCAGGATTTTTCAACAGGGGGTGTGTTCGTCTGGCAGAAGAGATCAGATCGCGCTTACTTTGGCGGGCAATTCTGCTCGTAATATAGCGTCTAACGACACTACACTTGTAGCAGCTGGCGTTTGTGCCTCTTCCTCAGCAGAACAAGATCTCTGAGTTCTGGGGGTAGTTCCAATACTCCCTTTGTCACTCCTCCTGAAATGCTTCCTTCTAGAGGGGTTGAAGTAACTGTATCCACACCGTTACTCAATCAGGAAGCTGATCACAATTCTGTTACACTCAGGGACTTAGGGGCCATACGCAAGTATGGTTCTGATGGTAATGATCGTTTTTTACCTCTTCCCATCAAGAACAATGTGTTCTAATGGGATCCCTCCAGAAGTTGGGACAGAAGAAAACAGAAACTATCGGGAGACAACCAGCAGCAACAAAGGAGAAGACCAAGACAGTAACAAACCCGTTCTTCAATCTTTCCAGGTTTGTGCTTACTCCATCTGACATTAACGTTTTAAATAAAGGTTTATCCTTTATTCCTTCGCAGGGCAGTGTGCTGCATGACTTATTGATTGATTTACGTGTATTTGCGCGCACAGTAGCCCTTAAATTATGTTTTTTTGATAAAACAGAAGGCAACGTTAATAATTGTATAGTAGGAAATTATATATGTAAACGCAAAAGTACGTATTCTCCTGTATTACCGGCACATATTGACAATTTTGTTAGGATGTGTGAAAGAGATTTATATGAGTATTTTTTAGTGGAGCTAGAAAATGTTTATACTTCAACATGAAGCCAGAAGAGAGATGTTCACTTCATAAACTTTCCTCTAACCCAGCTCTTACTATAAGACCCGCTGACAAGGGAGGGGGAGTAGTGCTGTTGAACACTGATGACTATAGAGATTTCATGGTTAACATGCTCAGTGACTCTAATACTTATGTAAAAATTAATGCCTTAAAGTTAAACAACATAGTTAAAGATGTAAATGACACATTTTATGATTTATTGATGTGCCATCAGATAACGAAAGAGCTATATGACTTCTTTTACAATGAAAACCCCAAAACACCAGTCATTAAAGGCCTACCTAAAATGCACAAGGCCATGGACCCCCCTCCATTACGACCTATTGTTAGTGGTGATAAATGGGTTACAGAGCATGTCTCAGTATTCTTAGAGAAGACACTGAGACCATTTGTTGATAACATCTCTACTATTCTGAAAGACACTTATGAACTTCAGGATCTGTTAGACAACACTAATTTGGAATTTCAGAAAGGAGAACCTCTATTAATAACTATGGATGTGAAAGATTTATTCACATGTATTCCTAATGATGAAGGCATTGAAGCCATCAGAATGTTGTTCCAATGTTTTCCCACTATAGATCGCAGCAAAGAAATTCTAATTTGTCAGTTATTGGATTTGGTTTTGTCGCATAATGTGTTTGCACATGGGGATGACCTGTATCTACAACAAGCTGGTGTGGCCATGGGCACCCCATGTGCCAACACTTATGCGAACCTAGTAGTCTATCAATGGGAGAAAGAGTTCCTCTTTACTCATAAAGATTTCAGCAAGGTGCTGATTTACAGATGTTTTGTGGACGATGTCCTGATTGTCTGGAATGGTACTCTTACAGAGTTTGAGATTTTCATGAAACATCTAGAAACTACTAATAATTTTCTTAGGTTAACATTTGATGCTTCCTATGAATCAGTCAGTTTTCTTGATGTTAGTTTGAACATACAGGAGGGTAGACTGACTTCAACCCTCTACAGGAAGCAATGTTGGAAGAATGCTATACTGCAGTTTGATAGCATGCATCCTCGCCATGTGTTTAAAGGCATAGTAAAGAGTCAATTCAATAGGTTGTTAAAGATTTGTAGGCAAGAAAGGGATCGGTTGATGGAACTTGATAACATGGAGAGAATTTTTGTTGAGAGGGGCTATGATGCCTTCATGGTAAAGAAAATAAGATCTCAGGTCACAGGAGAAGCTCAAGATTTGGGATGTACCATGTCCTACAAATATTGTAAGAGTCACTGTGGTAATAATAAATATAGAATTAAGACCAATTTCATGGAGAGACTTAGTTTTATCACAACATACACTAATGATAGTACAGCTATCAGGAATATCATTTATAAGAACTGGGGTGTGTTGACCATTGATGACAAGACAGCTAAGATTGTTGGTCACACCCCTAGTTTTACTTATAGAAACAATAAGTCTCTGAAAAAGTTGTTATGCAAGAACTTAAGGAGTAATGTTCTAGACCATCCGGTAGTTTTGGGACAGTTGGGTACGTTCCCCTGTAGAAAGTGCAACTATTGTCAATATATATCTACTGATTCTGAGTTTATTTATCTTACATTAGGCAGTTGTGTGAAACCAAATTGCTATGCAACTTGTGAGACAACTGGTTTGATATATCTAGCTTCGTGCAATGAATGTCCTGCATTTTACATAGGACTTACAAAACGTAAACTCAAGCAGAGAATATATAACCACTCTACGACATCAGGTGCAAAAATGAACTTAACGCACTAGCCAAGCACATCTCCGTGAATTTTGGCCATGCCTTTTCTTTTAGGGTTTTGCAAGTTGTACATCCAGGGAACAGAGGTGGAGATTATATGAATCACTTAGAAAGTAAAGAACTAGAGTGGATTTTTAAATTAAAAGCACATCACTTGCCAGGACTTAATGCCTATGTCTCCATAAGGTCTTTTTTAGCTTCACGTAGATAATATATATATCTCATAGATTGTATAATGATTTAGTAATGACCATTAGATATATGTAGCTACTTGGAGCTTTGAGTATTGCCATTTATACACATATCCATATGTCTTATGTAGTTCTAATATATGTTCTACTATATAAGAGTATTAATAAATAATAATTAATTTAGGGTCATTCTATATATTCAGATCTTGTATTTATATTTAAAATATATTTAATGTTTTAATAATAGTTTATTACTATGAAATTGCTCATATTACAGATTATATTTTTGTCTTTTAGAACAATGTTTTTTAAAGAACTCTTGAGCACATGAGTTTAATGAGTGTATGCTTTAACTTTTATACATACTATATGATGGTTTAAAATTTTTAAGTTATTAATATTCTAATGAAACTGCATACTAGAATGTTGCTTTATATTTAAAAGTTGGGAATTTTTAATCTTGAACAAGCTTTTTCGTTTTCTTTCCTTCTCTGCTGCATAGCTAGTTAATCAGTTGCTGTGTTTAACTTGATTGATTAATTGATTTCACCTGGTTCAATTTGATGTGACTGACTCACAGTAACACTGTATAAAATCTTTCAGTTCTTTTGTAATTCATGATCTGAAGAAGCGTATTTACAATACGCGAAAGCGCTAGTCTCTATTAAAGTTTGTTATATTTTACTGCCTTTTTGCCGTTTCTGTGGTGAGACTGAACGTGTTTTTTATCTACTATCTCAAGTAGTATAGATATATATATATATATATATATATATATATATATATATATATATATATATATATATAAAACAAAAATATATCTCACTGCACTTTGAAAATGGATTTTAATACTAGATGGCCAGAATTGTTAAGAAACAAATTGAATTCTTAACCAGGAGAGTGTGTTGCAACACAGTGGACTGGGTCTGGTACCTGATTCTCTCATATGAAATACTAACAGTGTAATCAACCTCACAGTTATTTTAAATCAGTTTTCTTCCTTCCTTGTTGACAATGCTTATAACATGTTTTTTGTATAAACTGTGAAGATTCTTGAACTGTTTAAACTTTGTAGTATTTAACTGTATAGCAACTAGTACCTGTATGTTAGTAGTCTAGTAATCTCTCGGAGCTTATCTCCACGGGACTCTACTGAAAATGGACATAAATCCAGTTAGACTATCCCGGTCAACAAATGCAAAATAAAAATAAATAAATACATTTTTGCAGCAGTCAACAGCAAATTCCTATTCAAATGTGTTACATGTATGAGTGTCAGGGTGACCTGAAATGTTACTGTGGATTTAGACATTTAGCACTTGTTGTGTACCCCACTCTATGGGCTAATTCTAACTGGATGATGACTGTATCTATTAACAGCTCACAACCGGAAAAACAATGATGAATTGGTAAGACAGAAAGAATGTAGCTGTCTACCATTACAAATCATCAGTAGCTGAAGTCAAGAGAATCTACTATACAGAGTAGGTATTAAGAATGTGGGATCCATTAACATGTTGATGTGTGTATATTGGCCAGAGAGGATCTGTAATGAAAGTGACATTAACCCGTTCAAGCCTTTTCATCAAAATAATTTTTCCTCCAAAAAAAAAAGTAATGCAGAAAAAAAAAACAGAATTTATTGTTAGGCAAGGGGAAAACAACCTACTATATTTCCCATGACGATGATGTTGCACCTTTACATACCTCCTTTTAACTAACTAAATTATCTATGATATTGCCACAAATCGGAGAAAGAAATATCTGTCCCAAGCTGTAGCAATCATAGAATTCCTACCTTGCGGGGAAAAGAAATGTTAGTATTCATCACTTGTACTTATCCATTTCTGCTTCTTTAGAAATGATTCTGAATAGCAGACTTGCAGCTGTTCAGTATTATCCATTGGGGAGTTTAGATGTGGTAGCATAGTGGAGATGATAGGAAAAACAGGATAGGTGTGATTTTTCAGTGTTCAAAGAGATAGTATAAAAGACTGAAAAATGTCTTTAGGTCTATATATTTCGATATTCCTAAATTTGACAGCCATTAGATGCACTGTCTAGACCATTTTCTTCAAGTTAACCTGCTTATTGTTTCATCCAGTATAGCAAATAAAGTCACAAATGTTCTTTGTAGGCTATGTATTTTGGTCTATGTTGTCAATGAGGAGACAGATAACTAGTTAGCTAGGAGTGTATGCAATGTTCCTAACTTCAACTCTTTCATTTTTTACACACAAACATTGGACCCTCTCCTACTGCTTTGAAAACCTCTTCATTACTCTTTAATATTTTCCAATTGGTATTAATAATTTGTTTGATTGCTTCAGAATCACCACTATTAGAAATTTGCATAGCAGTTCTATAGTCTTTGGTGACAGTTCTCCTACAAGGTACACTGGCAGTTTTCCTGATTTCGCTAATCTCATCAAATTTGTTCATCACCGATTCTTTGGAATAACCTCTAGCTACAAACTTACAACATAAATATTCACTTTCAGTGGTAAAACCTCATTGTAGGAGCTGTAGGAGAGGGTCCAAGGCTTGTGTTTAAAACAGGAAAGAGTTTCAAAAAATTTTTTTCATAGTCAGCTTAATGCTAGACCATCAAACATCAGTGGAAGTATGAGAAAATGCTTTGCATGTAATTTTTGTGATCTAATTTATGATGGAATTAGTGAAATTACTGTAAATAATTTTAAAATCTACATTAATAACATTTACACATGCAAATCAAAATATGTTGTGTATCTAATTATTTGCAAGCCATGTGGGGCATTTTATGTGGGATGTACTAGTAGGGAATTGTACAAAAGGATGTATGAACACAAAAAAAGCAGCAGAAATTGGTAATGAGACCAATGCCTTAGGCAAACATTATAAAATGGGAAACTGTACAGTTGTTTTTAAATTTATAGTTTTGGGTGCTATCATTGGTTTTGAAATGTTATTTAATGATGAAGAAGAACTTGGATGGCTGGAATATTCATGGCAGGTCAGATTAAATGCATGTTATCCTCCAGGTTTAAACAGCAGGTAAGATTTTGTGGCATTTTGTGATTTTTGTTAAGTTTTTACGTTTTAATCATGAGCCAAACTGCTTCTGGCTTTTTAGCTGTTCCTACAGGATGTACTCTACAGGACGGCATGAGTGGATCCATAATGCTAAGCCAAGAAGGTTTGATGGGCAGTGGGACATCCAAGCAGGGAAACCTGCCCAAAAGGAGAAATAAAGTGCTATCCTACTGCCCCATCAGTTGATCCTTTTTTGGGTCTCAGTAACGTAATAAGTCACAACAAATATTTGTTTGATGCTTTGGAGGCATTTAAAGAACTTGAAAAAGACATTGTGAAATTGAAGCACTTGCAGTGGGATGTTATATACTTTGATAACTGCTTGCGAGTCAAAAGGGTACCAAAGGGACTCAGAATTACCAAAATGCCGAATGGTGGTGACTTATCCAAATAGTTCATTGACAGATGGGTGGAACTCAATCAAAAGGTGGGGTTACAATATGTTGAGATGTTGTCCGATTGGAATAAGCAAAAAAACTGAACAGCTCAATAATAGAATTAATATTAGTTTCTTTTCACTCAAAGAAAATTAACAGCAGATAATATTGAAACCAAATTTGGTTTCATCCAGGACAAATTAATCAAAGAAAATGATGTGTTGTCCAAACTCAAAATCAAGAAGTTTCAACGGGACCTTAAGGAATATGAGGAAGGCATGGCTTACATCAGGGTAATAGCTGAGCCTAATAAACCAAGGGTTTAATTGGTGTGCCCGAGAACAGGAAACAGCATCAGAACGAATGGTGTAGAAGAGGAAGAAGGGCCAAGACGCTTAGAGTGATTAGCTCAATGAGGACAGAGAATGGATGCCAGTCCTGTATACACATTTTCTTCAACTCCAGCAATCGAAAATTTTCCTTTAGGTCAATCAGTGCAGAACATGCAGGTCTATCAAAAGGGGCCGAATAGCCAGCGGACTTGGGCGGAAGTAACAGCTATGAACTCAGGGGGGCTTCAACAAGTCGCACCAAAAGAAACCTTGGAAGAAATGGAAGAAGTGATTTCTTCCTCAGGTACTGTTGATGTTGATGTTGGTGATGAACAAATTTGATGAGATTAGTGAAATCAGGAAAACTGCCAGTGTACCTTGTAGGAAAACTGTCACCAAAGAGTATAGAACTGCTATGCAAATTTCTAATAGTGTTGATTCTGAAGCAATCAAACAAATTATTCATACCAATTGGAAAATATTAAAGAATAATGAAGAGGTTTTCAAAGCAGTAGGAGAGGGTCCAAGGTTTGTGTGTAAAAAAGGAAAGAGTTTCAAAATTTTTTTTCAAAGTCAGCTTAATGCTAGACCATCAAACATCAGTGGAAGTATGAGAAAATGCTTTGCATGTAATTTTTGTGATCTAATTTATGATGGAATTAGTGAAATTACTGTAAATAATTTTAAAATCTACATTAATAACATTTACACAGGTGCTGCGGTAGCATTGTCGTCTCACAGTAAGATGCTGTCCGGTTCGACTCTCAGCTAGAGCGTCTTCAGTGTGGAGACATACGTGAATGGGCGTACCTTCGTTGAAGATTGTGCATCAGGGCTGACAACTCGGTATGTAAAAATCAACTGACAATCATTAGCGGATCGGAGTCCCGCTTTGGCGACCCCTAACCGGGAAAAGCCGAAAGACACAACAACAACAACACATGCAAATTTAAATATGTTGTGTATCTAATTATTTGCAAACCATGTGGGGCATTTTATGTGGGACGTACTAGTAGGGAATTGTACAAAAGGATGTATTAACACAAAAGAGCAGTTGAAATTGGTAATGAGACCAATGCCTTAGGCAAACATTATAAAATGGGAAACTGTACAGTTGATTTTAAATGTATAGTTTTGGGCACTATCATTGGTTTTGAAACATTATTTAATACTGGAGAAGAACTTGGATGGCTGGAACATTCATGGCTGATCAGATTAAAAGCATGTTATCCTCCAGTTTAAACAGCAGGAAAGATTTTGTGGCATACCTGAGGAGGAAGGGGTTAAGGCATTAAACCTGCAAAAGCCATGTGACACATTGTTAAAGTATTTAAATGAAATGTTGGTTATATTTAATTCAGTCTGATGAAGTCTCAGTGTCAAGAGACGAATGCGCTTACTGGATTATTTTGTTGCATTAAAGTGAAGTTTGGTTTACCACCGAGTTTTATTTTTTTATTCTTTTGAGTTATTCGGTTTAACGTTATTTTTTTTTTTTTTTAACTATGTGTGTGTGCTTGGGTTATACCATTTTGAGCTGTATACCACCCTGTGCACTTCCCATCACCCTACCTTACAAGGCCTGCTGATTTCATTCACCTTAGGAGTACCCTAGGATAGGATAGCTCCGTGATGCATCTGATAACTGCATAACACTATAGCAGAAATAACTAGATAGATAGGGGTTCTAATCTCAATACTGGTAACTGTGTGTGTGTGTGTGTGTGTGTGTGTGTGTGTGTGTGTGTATTTGGGTGAGAATCATATGCTGTGTGGAGTATACCATTTTGATGTGTGTGCTATCCATGCATGTTTATCACTTCCTGATGGCATTACTTTATATAGCGTGTTAATGGCATCTGCCTCACATGCAACATGTTAAACCATTGTACAGGCCATAACAGTCATCTCTACAGATGTCTACGGAATATATGGATGTTTGCAACCTATATGTGGTCTGTTTCCCCTAACAATGGCCATGTTTGTGATATTGTTGCCAAATAAGTCACAGTTAGTGTACTGACACACATGCCAGCATCAGATATCATACCTGACTGAAACATCATGCTGATACAACGTCTGCTACCCTATCACTTGTCTAGGCTTGTAGGAGCAATAGATGACTCCAGTTGCTATTTCTGGTGGGTTATCTCACTATCCATGAAGGCATTCACAACATTACATGTTGTAAGAGGTAGTGGGTTATGTCCCACACATATAATCTATTTTGGGCATGCCATGTGTATGTAGCACTATAGTATTAAAGTGGATATGTAGGTTTATGAATCTGTTTATTGCCAGCTGTGTTTGTGCTACTGTATGCACGTCCCTTGTGTCAATATTTTCTGTGTGTATGCAAAGGATATACCATTTTGACTCCCTGTTCCACCCTGTGAACTCAGGAATACATACCACAAACCTGGCATACACAACACCATGCATGCTTTCACCAACTGCATCAGGTTTGAGTGTATGGGAAAGAAATGGCAGGGGCAACAGGTGCTAATATGTGAATTTGTTGTGGTCAATCTAATAGCTAAGTTTGTGAGGGACCTACTGACAGTACTCCAGTAACCTGTTCCCTATGTATGAGCCTGTGGTACTACACAACACTGAGGTGACATGTCTGAAGGCTACCTGTCTGTGACAAGGGGTATGTATGCAAGGTCACACTGTCTGACAACAGTGTCCATCACACACTGTTGCATGCATACGCACCTGGTAAATGTACATATAAAGCTGTACCTTGGCTATGAAATGGTCGGTCTATTTCCACTCTGCCATACTCAATGTTGGTAATGTCTGCAGGACCACAGCCTGCAGACACACATACACCTGGAACACAGAATATAGCATGCTAGACTACATCCAATCAATGGTACTAACAGCAGTAAGGCATCATGGCTAATAGGGCACATACATCTTTATGTGTACCCATAACAAATGCAAGCAGACAGCACCTTACGTGATATTACATAGCTACACTGTACTATATTTACCCTGTGCATCAGACCCATATTAGCATGTCCCTGCATTAATGGTATGGATGACAGGGATTTGGCACAAGTATCATATGCACAAGGTGTGGTGTGTGTTTGCCAGATGCCTAGACTGGGCCATATGGTTGACAACCATGTGCGTGTGTGTGTTTGGAAGGGTATCCTATAGATGGGCTGTGCAGAGGTGCTGTGTGTGTGTGTGTGTGTGTGTGTGTGTGTGTGTGTGTGTGTGTGTGTGTGTGTGTGTGTGTGTGTGTGTGTGTCTGGAGGTGACCTGCCTGTGATACAGATGTGTGTGTGTATGTATGCACATAGTCACGCCTTGTTGCTGCCCTACACAGGGGCATGTTGAACAGCTGTGGACCACACATGGCAGAGTGTCCAGTTCAACATCTCCAGCCAAGGACATGGGAACTGGTCCTGCCAGGGGTCTCGCTGGCACCACCAGGCCCAAGGCCAGATGCAGTATTACTTCCTGATGGTGACTGCTGTCTGCTGGATCTGTGTGCTTGATGGGACCAGCCAGGACCATGTGCCCATGGCCTGCTCCATTATGATGTGGACAGAAACCCTCCTTTGGTAGTGCTGGTGTCACTGCCACTATGGGAGTGTAAAGGTGCATGGCCTTGTAGACTCTCAGCTGATGGTGCTGACCTACATCCACATGGCTGACACCCATCTCCCACCACACACTCTAGCACAGACATGCCACAGTCGAAAATTGCCAAGGTCTTACCCCACTGTCAATTCATGACCTCAGTATTTTGGAGTGAGCCTTACCAAGGTCATGTATGTCACCACGTAAATCAGGAAGAGTTGCATCCAACACCTTGAGTATTTGTCTGGTGTTGTGTTCACTATATGCCTGTGCATCCATGACAGCCCTAAACATGCATCTGGTGACACCTGCTGTGGCACCATGAGTGGCTTGATGAGCAGCAGTCCTCCTACGAGCAACCCTGTCAATCCCCCTGTGTGGGACCTCACCTGCACTCTGGCTATGGCCAGTATCTACCCTCACACCTTCCATAGTCACGTGTTCCATGCCACCACCTGCCAACTGTCCATCATCTATGGCTGTTGGAGATGGGGCATATGTGGACATTGTGACTGTGTGCAGGGACATTGTGGATGACTATGCGATGCCAACCGATAGTACCGATTCAGCCCCTGACAACACCACCTGTACCTGACTATGACCATCATCATTGCTAGAGTCTGTAGAGACAATGACATCAGATTCTGAGTGGGATGGACCATGACCACCATGACCATGTGTGGGGGAAAGACAACATATGTAAACTAATACCTGCACTATACTGTTTGCATGCACACACTCGCACACACACACACACACACACACACACACACACACACACACACACACACACACACACACATACACATAGGGGTGAGGTCACAATAGCCAACTGGTGACATTCACAACACAGTCAGACAACTACATACACACCCTGGACAGGCCCTCAACATCATGCAGTGCAGCCCTTTCCACTTAATGTCACTACTTATATACACCTCTGTGATACGTGAGTAGTGTTAGTAGGTGATGGGCCTTCAAGTAGCACACACTGCACCCACGTACACATAATTGCTGTTCATCTGTATAGCACAGTGCCAACTCCTACAGAACATACGTCTCAACTGTGCAGAGTGTTGCTGAATGTCTACATGTGTGGCTCATATTTCTGGACTGTTCATCATATATCCTGTGTTTGTCTGGCACATTACTGGGATGATATGAGTACTGGTGTCACTAATTAATGACATATTTTGAGTTTCACATTTCAAAACCTGCATTACATGTATGTTACAATAGAACTGGTTACACTAACAACCTTCTAAGCTTACAGTGGATAAGTGTAGACACCCCTGTTAATATGCCAGGTTTGTCTGATATATAACATGAGACCACAGAAATCATGTGATAACATTTCCCACCTTTAATGTGACCTATAACCTGTGCAATCCAATTAAAAATGAAACACATCAGTTAGGGGTAACGTAGAAGTTGAAATACATACAATAGGCTGGTTGCATGACTATGCACACCCTTAAACTAATACTTTGTTAAAGCGCCTTTTGATTTCATAACAGCAGTTAGTCCTCTTGGGAAGGTGTGTTTCAGCATGGCACATCTCAACTTAGCAATATTTGTACACTCTTCCTTGCAGAAGCCCTCCAACTCTGTCAGATTGCAAGGGCATCTATTCTGCACAGGCCTCTTCAGGATACCCCACAGATTTTTTATTGCATGTAGGTGTGGACTGTGACTAGCCCATTCCATAATGTTGATTGTTTTCTAGTGAAGACATTCTTTTTTGGATTTTGATGTATGGTATGGGTCATCGTCATGTCAAAAGGTGTAACTCCTCTCCATCCACAGCTTTCTAGCAGACACATGAAGATTTTAGGCCAGTACTTTGTACTGTTCCTAATCCCCTCCACCTTGGCTAAAGGCCTACTTCCAGCTTATGGACAGCAACCCCAGAGCAGGACACTGACATCGCCATGCTTCAACATGGGGATGGTGTTCTTTTGGTGATGCACAGTGCTGTTATTGTGACAAACAAAACATTTAGTATTGTGGCCAAAAAGTGCAACCTCGGTCTCATTACACCATAACACATTTCCCCACATGCTTTGGGAGACCTGATGTATTTTTCTTGAGAAATTTGCCAGACCTGGAAGTTGCTCTGTGTGAGAAACTTCCAACTCTACCCCATAGGCCAAACATGTGGAGAATATGGAAGATTGTTGTGACATGTAATACACAGAAAATGTAGTGTTGCTGCAGGTCTCCTGGCAGCCTCCCTGACCAGTTTGGGTCTTGTCTTTTCCACACATTTGGAGTGATGTCCAGTTCTTTGCAATGTCACTGTTGCCCCATATTACCACCACCATTTGATGACTGTCTTCACTGTGTTCCATGGTATATGCAATGATGTGGAAATGTAAGTGTTACCTTCTCTGGGCTGATACCTTTCACAAATAAGATCCTTTTTCTGCTTCATAAGCTGTATGCGAACTAGGCCTGTTGCTGTAGCAGGCAACCAAGTAAATTTAGGATAATCCTGGTAGGACAGCTGACTGTTATTTGTTGTTAATGACAGTGTCTATGTAATTGATGACAGGTGTGTAGCCAAGAAGATGTAGTGCTGTAATAATATTGAAAGCTGCTTCAACACAGTATTAGCTTCAGTCTGTGCACACGTATGATTCTAGTTTCTTGTACATTTTTTTATGTGTCATAATTGTTCCCCTAACAGATTTGTCTTACAATTGAATTGTACAGGTTATAAGTCACACGAAAGGTTGGAAGGGTTCAGAAATGTTTTATTGTGCTCTCATTTTTGTATATCACAAATATCTGGCATTTTAAAATGTGTGTGTACATCATTTATATGCACTGTATAACACTAATTTATAAAATATGTCCCTAATCTTGGGCCTTTGTCCCCCCATTTTTGTCAGTCCTTGTCCAGATTTCTTGCAATGACAGGTTGTGAGGTATGCTACAGATATGTGACAGCTCCTGCAAAAAGGCCCCTGTGATGACCACTGTGATGCAATGCAGTTAACCCCACCACAAGTGAACATGCAGATATTGCAAAATGGCTGAGAGTAACAGTTGTGTGCATGGTCACATGCATGACCTTAACATGCCTGGGGTACTGGTGAGCCACAACAGAAAATTCCCATACTCACCGACTTCAGGCTGCTGTCCCACATCCAAACCAGAGGGACCAATGTAGTTGTGGGGAGAGTTATTGTCAGCAGACTCACATTTGACATTGGTACAAGAGGAATGCTACTTTTCTGCACAGGTACCGTATAAGCTATGATAGTACACAATTTGCTGTCCCTCGCCATATATGTGCACTTGTGTTTATTACTAAACCCCACCCACAAATGCAGTTTAGAGTGACTTATGCATCTAGAAGAAGGCAGTATGACTGGTACATGATTAAATTGATGTGCACTGTGGCCTTACCTGGACGCATCTCACCTGCTGTCTCCACGACTTGTGTTTCATATGTTGGCTATTGTGTGGGTGCTGCCCCAAGGTTGGCAAGGAGCTCCTCTTTTGCCATAACTGGGACCTGTGTGGCTGGACCCCCACCTGTAGCAGTACGGTCCCTGGCCATGGCAGTAGCCCTTTGCCGAGCACAATGTATCAGGTCAGTTGCACGATGCCTGACCTGATTGAATTGTATGTGTGGCCATGGTGGTCCAAGGTGTTAACTCTGTGGACAACGTCATCCCACAGGGCAGTCTGCTCCCACAGATTTTGTAGGCTATGGCCAAACAGCACTGCATGGTGCTGGATTATTGCTTCGGTGATAGCTGCATTCCCCTCTGCAGTATACGCTGGCTGACGCTGCATGCCACCTGGAAGTCATAAACAGGAAAAGACATCACAGGACCTCAGACATTGCCCAGAGTTATTTACAGAGCCAGCACATCAACTTTGCCTATCATCAGCCACCACTTACAACCACATCATACTCCTGTCATCTATCAGCACAGTATGAACCTGCATTGCACTCCTGGTCCTGATGTGTCATATTCCCCCCAGTGAGGGCCAGTACATTGTATAAACCACCATTCATCATTCACATTTGTGCAGAGGGATGACAGTAGCCATCTTCCTTGCAGATGGGATGTCAATGGTGCTCATGCTATGCTTTCATACAGTGTGTAATGAAGCTGGAAGCATATGTCTGAGTTCATGTAGGATGCAGACAGGAATGTTATCAGGTCCCATGGATGCTTTCTTTTGTTGACTTTAATTAGGCAGTATGTACCTGCTCCCTGATGATGAGGGGAGGAGTGTGGGTGCTGTGCATATCCACCTATACTGATGGTGAGCCAAGGGGGTGATGTTTGCCCTAAACTTCTCTGCAGCAGGTTGGCTAGAGCTATGGTGTGTGTGTATGTGGTGTGATTGACCACCATTACAAGGTGGGTTTGGTTATTGCCTCTGAGATTGCAGACATATGTAAAGACGGCCTTCTGATTGCCCTTGGTGGATATTTCAAATTTGTACTCATAGTTAGCCTCACAGTAACCCACCTGTGACCTTATATGCTTGTTCAGACAAAGGTTGACTTGCTGCCAAGTTGTTGCTTGCTCCAACCTTGCCCTGTACAGCCAATATAGCGACCAATTAAGTGTTTTGTGTACTGCTGCTGTCCAGAAAAGGGGATTACTCTACCTTGGTGGAGACAGGTTTTATAAGTAAGATATTGTTGAGTCCATACACCTACATAGGTGGTCATATAGCTGTTTGTAGTAGGCATGGACACAAGGTCATGACACAGTTGGATATTTCTCCAATTTCAACCTGATAACCATGCTTATTCTAGTACCATGTCTGCATCAGGGCAATGCAACAACCAGTAGATATAGAAATCTAACTCTGTTGGATGCACAGAAACTAAAATTACACATGTGTACAACATGTACAGCTTATTTACCTGACATTCTGCATCTCATGTCCATTGTTATGAGGCAGACAGCTACACCTACTCATACATATATATGCACAGGTAATACCTGATATACATTTATGTTCTGTGTGAGTATGGCAGACTGTATTTACACTCTTGCTGCTCAGTCATTCCTGTCAACCTATTAGAGCAGGACATCTGGAGGATGCCACACATACATGGGGCAATGGTCCAAAATTAGTGACACTTTCTTAATATTGCTGTAACATAGTTAAGTCATATGATAGCACAGTAGCCATTGCATTCACAGACATACCCTGGAGGATGTCTGACTCTCATATGGCAGGAAGAGAGGAGAAAGGCTAGGAGTGTGGTAGTGAGGGTAGGAACTTTTCATGTTGGCAGTATGACTGATATGGGGACAGAGCTAGCTGATATGATGGACAGAAGGAAGGTTGATATATTGTGTGTGCAAGAGACCAGATGGAAGGGGGGGGGTAAGGCTAGGTGTATTGGAGTCGGGTCCTATTTGTTCTATCATGGTGGTGATGGGAGGAGAAATGGTGTAGGGGTTATCCTGAAGGAGCAGTATGCCAAGAGTGCTTTTGGAGGTGAAAAGGGCGTCGGATAGAGTGATGTTTATGAAGCTGGACATTGATGGTGTAATGATGACTGTTGTCAGTGCATATGCTCCACAAGTTGGGTGAGTGATGGATGAGACAGAAAAATGTTGGAGTGAGTTAGATGAAGTGGTGATGACTGTACCCAAGGGTGGGAGAGTGGTGATTGAAGCAGATTTCAGTGGGCATGTTGGTGAAGGGAACAGAGAGAATGCAGAAGTGATGGGTAGGTATGGTGTTAAGCAAAAGAATGCAGAAGGTGAGATGGTGGTGGAGTTTGCAAAAAGAATAGGCATGACTGTCATGAATATGAATTTTAACAAGACAGAGAAGCATAGGGTGACATACAAAGTGGAAGAAGATGCACACAGGTGGACTGTATCCTATGCAGGAGGGCCAGGTTTAAGGAGATTGGAGACTGTAAAGTGGTGACAGGGGAAATTGTAATTAGGCACCATGGAATGTTGGGCTGTGGGATTACATTGGTGATCAAGAAGATGGGGAGGATGTGAGGGCAGAACCAAGGATCAAATGGTAGAAACTGAAAAAGGGTGATTGTGAGGTGGAGTTCAGGGAAGAATTAAGACAGGTGGTGGGTGGCAGTGAAGAGTTTCCAAATATCTGTGTAACTACAGCAGAGCTAGTAAGGGAAACAGCTAGAAAGGTGATTGGTGTGACATCTGGACAGAGGAAGGAGGACAAGGGGACCTGGTGGTGTAATGAGGAAGTACAGGGGAGTATACAGAGAAAGAGGTTGATGAAGAAGAAGTGGGATTGTCAGAGAGATGAAAAAAAGTAGACAGGAGAATAAGGAGATGAGGTGCATGACAAAGAAAGAGGTGGTGAAGGCTAAGGATGAGGCGTATGCAGGGTTGTATGAAAGGTTGGACACTAAGGATGGAGAAAACGACCTGTATCAATTGGCTAGACAGAGGGACCAAGCTAGGAAGGATGTGCAGCAGATAAGGGTGATAAAGGATAATGAGGGAAACATACCCACAAGCAAGGGGAGTGTATTGAGCTGATGGAAAGAGTACTTTGAGGGCTGATGAATGAAGATAATGAGAGAGAGAGAAGGTTGGATGATGTGGGTATGGTGAATCAAGAAGTGTAACGGATATGCAAGGAGGAAGTAAGGGTAGCTATGAAGGGGATTAAGGATGGAAAGACTGTTGGTCCAGATTACATACCTGTGAAAGCATGGAGGTGTGTAGGAGAAATGACAGTGGTGTTTTAAAGCAGATTGTTTAATGAAATCTTGGAAAGTGAGAGTATACATGAGGAGTGGAGGAAAAAGTGTTTGGGTACCGATTATAAGAATAAGGGTGATGTGGAGAGCTATAGTAACTACAGAGGGATAACATTATTCAGCCACAATATGAAGTTATGGGAAAGAGTAGTGGAAGCTAGGTTAAGAAGGGAGGTGATGATTAGTGATCAGCAGTATGGTTTCATACCAGGAAAGAGCACTACAGATGCGATGGTTGCTCTGAAATTGTTGAAGGAGAAGTACACAGAAGGTCAGAAGGGGTTGTGTTTTGTCTTTGTGGACTTAGAAAAAGCATATGACAGGGTGCCTAGAGAGGAGTTGTGGTATTGTATGAGGAAGTCAGAAGTGGCAGAGAAATCTGTAAGAGTACTACAGGATATGTACAAGGGTAGTGTGACAGCGGTGAGTTTTGTGGTGGGAGTGACAGATGCATTTAAGGTGGAGGTGGGATTACATCAGGGATCAGCTCTGAGCCCTTTGCTATTTGCAGTGGTGATGGACAGATTGACTGACAAGATCAGACAGAAGTCCCTGTTGACTGTGATGTTTGCAGATGACATTGTGATCTGTAATGAGAGTAGGGAACCGGTTGACGAGACCCTGGAGAGGTGGAGATATGCTCTAGAGAGGGGAGGAATTAAGGTCAGCAGGACTAAGACAGAATATATGTGTGTGAATGGGAGGGAGGACAGAGGAATGGTGATGATGCTAGAGGAATGGTGAGGATGCAGGGAGTAGAGTTTGCAAAGGTGGATGAGTTTAAACAGTTCAGAGTAATGACGAGTGTGGGGGAGAGGTGAAGAAGACAATACAGGCAGAATGGGGAGGGTGGAGAAGAGTGTCAGGAGTGATTTGTGACAGATGATTACCATTAAGAGTGAGAGGAAAAGCCTACAAGAGGGTTGTGAGACCAGCTATGTTATATGGGCTGGAGACAGTGGCATTGACAATAAGGCATGAGTCAGAGCTGGACATGGCAGAGTTACAGATGTTATGATTTGCACTGGGTGTGACAAGGGTGGACAGGATTAGGAATATGTATGTTAGAGGGTCAGCCCAGGCTGGATGGTTTGGAGACAAAGCCAGAGAGTAGTGGGATTATGTCGGTTTTGACATGTGCTGAGTAGTGATGCTGAGTATATTGGTAAAAGGATGGTAAGAATGAAGCTGCCAGGTAAGAGGAAAAGAGGAAGGCCTAAAATAAGGTCCATGGATGTGGTAATACAGGACATGCAGGTGGTTGATGTGACAGAGCAAGATGCAGAGGTCAGGAAGAAATGGAAACAGATGATCCACTATGGCGACCCCTAATGGGAACAGCCAAAAGAAAGAGAAGGCAATGTTGTAATGTCAGTCTTCACCAGTTGCCAATGATTTGCCAGACGTAACACAACTCTATGAGTAAATGACTACAAATATGAGGTACACATATGACCAGTGTGCATAACACTGGACAGTTGAATGGTATCAGCTCAATATATCACATGCAGTTCAACAAACACATCTGCAACAATAGTTTACTATACAAATATCCTGTATAGGTCTCTCACATTTCTGAGACAAACATGAACATTATAGTTGCATTCACAATTAACACATGGATATCTACGACATCCCAGTAGTTCGGCTAGCAGTGTCACAGTCAGTGTTGTTCAACACACACTCCAGTAGTAGTCATATGTGAGCCATCCTTTCCTGGGGTGACTCAGGGGCCTGAGCTGTGATCTATTTCACTGCAGACAGACCCAGATGCTATGGCCATAAGTTCTGATCAGCAATATATCAGTACAGCAAGTCTTGTTGAGACACATTTGTTGAACTTCCTATTTCCCATTATTACATACCCCCTACTGCATTCCATTCCATTACATGTTTACTTGGCGGACATACTTTTTTTCACTATGGTTGGTTTGATTCCAATTTGTCTTGGTTGGTTGGTTGGTTGTTTGGTTGGTTGGTTGGTTTGTTTGTATGTCCATCTGTCTGTCTCTCTCTCTCTTGCCAAGATGTAGGGTACACATCTGTTTTGCATAGTCAGCAGCCTGCCTTTTGTAGGTAATGCTCATGAGCAGCTGATGGCCTGTGCAATAATTGGTGTCCCCCACTTGCTAAATGCATGCAGAACAGATGTGTTGTTATTCCTATAGCCAATGGCATGGCAATACACTCCTATAATTGAGTACTTCATGTGGACATTGCCCCTTTTCCTTGCCTGTGAGGAGGACATCATGGAGGTGTGTGAACAACAGCATCACAGAGGATAGTTGGAAATATCTCTTACAATGAAAACTGTGGAGACAGCCCAACAAACTGGGAGAGAATGTTCCAGACATGGGGACAGAATGTAAGTATTGCTGTTGTTGTATCTTTCGGCTTTTCCCAGTTAGGGGTCGCCACAGTGGAACTCCGGTCCGCTAATGATTGGCAGTTGACTTTTACGTACCGAGTTGCCAGCCCTGATGCACAACCTTCAACGAAGGTACGCCCATTCACGCATGTCTCCACACAGAAGACGCTTTAATGTAAGTATTGCTGTTATACAGTTGAATTAATGCTAGTTTACCAGGGTTTGTGTGGACATGGCTTTTCTGTGTGATTTTAAATCTGACAGTGTTATGTGGCTGACATAACTCTCAACTGTAGGGCTATCCACAGAGTGGCCAGAGTTTGGACTCTCTTGTTTGGTGTGTTCCTCAGACATTTTTTGTCCTTGGAAAATCAGTAGCATACTCTGTGGATTACAGTAAGTAAATGGTATCATCCATTTGTGTTTCTGACTTCATATCACTCAGAAAAGATATGTTACAACAAACCATGTTACACCCGCAACTGTCTCAGTGTATAACAGCAATATTTCACATATTCCCCTGTTTTTGGGCCTCTGTCTCCCAATTATGTCAGGCTTTGTCCACGTGACATGGAGTAAGAGGTTGATAGGTAGGGTATATCATTATTTATTGCCTTCATTACTGATACCATCCCAGTGATGTATCAGAATACCAGACATGTATGTGTAAGAGGCCTTATATATGAGGACAAAGCCTGGACATTCTAGGGGACTCCAAACAGTTGAGAGGTCTGTGTATTTCTGGCGATTGTTGACAGACTGTCAGGATTGTGTAGCAGTGTAGTGTGTAAATGTGATTTGGCCTGTGTAGGGAGGAGGGCAGATATATGTGTTATGGCTCCTTTTCTATCTGACTGTGCATGCTGTTCCAGTTTTTGGCTGTCTATCGGCTGTATATGTTTGTAGGGGCAGACTGAGACATGTCCCATACCAAAGTCAGGTGTCATACTACACTGTGAATTGGGCCAGTATATGTAGGGGTAGTGTGTGAGTGACAACCATGATGAGGTGTTTTTATTCACATGGTCCTTATACACTACTGTTAATTTGGCTTACCAGTATGTCACTGTGACTGTGGTGAAATTGGTTGTGAATAAGTGCTCTTACATCCCTGTATTGCCTGATATATTTGCAAATACATGTGTAATTCCCCATATCGGATTTGGGTTGGTGTTGTGTTAGTCTGACTGCAGTTTGGACAGTGTTTGGTGATATGCTTAGCAGCTGAGTGCAGCTTCCCTAATATGATGTTATGTCCAGATATTTGTAGGATGTGCTGTTGCCTGGCCCTCATAAGTGCTGTGTATTTCTGACACATCAGTGGGATGATGTGAGGATTTAAGTCATTAACTAGTGAGAAGTAACTGAGTGTTAGACTTGTGCTATTTCAGTCAATATATGTTAGGACAGACAGGAGGGTGTTACTGCAACAACTGTGTCAGCTTATCTACTACAGTATTTCAAATATGTCCCTATTTTCATGGCTTTCTCCCCCCACTTTGTCAGGCTTGGTCCAGATTCATTGCACTAAGGGATTTTGGGCATACCTCTCGACTGACCGGATTGTTTTAGAATGTCCAGGGTTATTGCTCATATTTCTAGTCTGTTCCACAGATTCATTATTTTTATTTCCCTGGAAAATCACTGTGATGATCTGAGGATGTCTGTCAGTAAATTATGACATACATTTCAGTTGCAGAACTCACATCCTTCTGAACATGTGTCCTGAAACAAACCCTGTCACTCTGGCAACATTCTACATTTATAAGAGTGATATTTAAAATATGTCCCTAGTTTTGGCCCATTGTCCCTCCATTTTGACAGTCTTTGGCCAGATTTCTTGCACTAAGAGGTTGAGAGGTAGGGTTCTGAGGTATGACTCCACTACATGTTATGAGTATATATATATATATATATATATATATATATATATATATATATATATATATATGTGTGTGTGTGTGTGTGTGTGTGTGTGTGTGTGTGTGTGTGTGTACATATATATATTTGGCTATATGGATATTTATATATTTTATATCTCTATTTATATCATGTATATATTTTCCATATATATATATATATATATATATATATATATATATATATGCATCTCCAGACATATATACATGTGTATATGTATATATCCAAAACCTGACTGATTCTACATAATCTTTTCCCTACTGTTGAATAACTCTACTGCATGATATATGTGAAACAGCATCAGCAATCCCTACAGCTCAAATGGTATAGTGGTACATTGCAATGACTTTGGTTTAAAGGGCCCTGGGTTCAAGACTTGACAGGGCTGATTATTTTGTTGCTATGCAAAACAGTGGCTAATGGAGACAGAGTGAATAAAGCAGTTTTAAGCAGTTGTAAGTGGGTTTGCATGGGTTTGTGTGACGCTAAGCGATGCTAACATACAGTTAACCATACAGATGCTAAATCTGTGTTGGCTTCACTTAGTGTCGCTCAAACTCGTTTACTCCCACTTACTCCTGCTTACACCTGCACTAATTTTTTTTAAAAGAAAAGAAAAAGGGATGATTGGAAAGTGGTGAAAAAGGGGCATGCAGGGGGAAAAACAATATGACAGATAGCTAGGGATGTGCAGGATGGGTGTAGGGAATGTCCATAGCTATCCATTTCTTATACAGCAACAGCTGTGCATTTGTACAGAATTTGGAGATGAATTTGGACACTCAACCCCAGAGAGAGGGGTGAGGACAACAGAAATGTGTTGATAAGCCAGTTGGACTGGATTACATGTGTCCAATGGGCGTGTGCAAAATGGACAGCTATGTATGGGGCGATATTTTTGTTTGGGACAGACGCCCTTTTTTTTTAAGGTGAGAGTGGGATGTTGGGAAGGACTGTAGGTATGTCTGGGGAGGTAGGTTGTGTAGGGAGACAGACAAGACAGACAAGACAGCAGACAGGGATGGTATATGACACATGAGGAGGGTAAACACATTTGACGAGGAGGGTGGTTGGGAATCCGAAGTACATGCGCCCCCATATGGTTACAGTGGGACTGAGATCCCCACCCATGGGCAGTCACCACTGCACCTTCATGGCCCCAAAGGTGGCTGTGCTGGGGGCTGGACAGGAGAGGTGGTCTGCCCTTTATGGTGCACCAGGTGGCCCTCAATCTAGTGCAGCTGCTCTCCAAACTCAGATTGAAGGATGCTGTGCACCAAACACTGGAACTGACTGCGGGTGGCAGCCTCCTGTCCGCGCCCACTCCTGGGTGGATGGGTCTCATCCCCTGCAATGGTTCCACCCAATGGTGGTGCAGGACCAGCAGATAAGGAAGATCCGGGATGGGTCCCAGATATGCTGGGGCTCAGTGCCGCAGCCAGATGAGGTGGGACAGGTGGATCTGCTGGGATCTGCCTTCCCAAAAGCGCTATGGTGTTGAGGTTTTACAACATATGTTAGTTAGTCATGAACAACACATTTCAAGATTAGTTATAACAGCATACATGGGTCTTCCAATTAACTCCATAAAGCAGATTTAAAACAGTTGCATAGCAAACAGAACACAGGCATAAATGGAACAACAGTATGCATCTTAACAGCATGCCAGTAACACTGACAGCAACAGGCCACCAACAATGGTATTTGAACAAGATATGTTAACATGCAAGCAATCAAACATATTAAAAATAATATAACAAAGTCCCAACATTAGGCTTAGAGCACAACATACCCATAGTATATGAGTAATAATTATTGATGCAGATGAGGGGTGGGGCAAGAGACAGAAAATACATTAACAACTGTTTATGCTTCTATTTTCCACAACAGTACTGCTCAATACTCTATGGGTCTGCCTTCACCATACATCTACCTATGGCCATAGCTTCTGTAGTACAAACATACCTATTAAACGGTCAGTCGGGAATGGTATAGGGCAAACTGTGACAACTCTGGGTACATGACTAGAGGGGACTCATACATATCAGGGTTACATATCTGGCACAGGAGGGGTACCCTGAACCGCTGTTATGTGAGTGTGCTACTGGCATATGTCAACTGGTTTCTTATCTGTGTCCAGGATTATTTGCAGCAGTAACAACTAGCCATGGCAGTGTGACACTTGAGAGACATGTATCTGGATTCCAGACGTTTGGGAAGAGTGCATATTGTATGTACCTACCTTGCTGTCATTTGCAGGCATGTGGTGGGACAATTGAACAGTTTTACACAGTTTATTAGTATACCCTTCTACAGCTACTGGAAACATTTACTTACCTGTAAAACCTGTGGCAAAAATATCTGTTAACACTACCTTACTGTTTTTACATTTATTCCTGATTCCTTTTGTGTAGATAAGCACACATCTTAGTACCACTCCCTGGATTTGAACCATGTCTGGGTGTGCAAAATGTACAACTAAGCTATTTCTCATCACACTGACCTACTGGGGAACTGCTGTTTCTTGTTTCAATGGTTTGTGTGAAATAGTCTCTTGGTTAGACAGTCTGAACTTGTAATCCTCTGATGCACGCATGACAGATAGTTATTGTACTGTGCATTACTCCTCTGGATTACTATAACCTGGAAAGCAAAGGTTAACACAAGGCAATGCTGCATGGTACACACATTGATACTTGACATATTACTATTCAGGGTTCAGAGCTTAGTGCAGTATATATTTCAAATTTAATTTATATCTCGTTTTACAGCTACACTATCTATGGTTTCTCCTAACAGCTTGATCACAGATGAATCTCAGTTAATGTATGCTGTCACAGCCATATTTGCTGTGAAGAACCTGTATACATTATATATATGTCTACAACATACCAGAATAAACACAACAGTTTTTTGAAGGGTCTTTATTGTACTTCAATATACATCAGTCATACATTTTTATTTATTCAGTTCACACAGTAACAGTATACCTACTAGCTGTAAGCAATGTACTCCATCTTAGCTATTTTGACAATATACTACAAAATAGATTTGTACTCACCAGCCTATCGGCACAGCCTCAGAAGTCTGTCACCTTGGGCTTTGATGTTCACAGCCCTCTCTGCTGCCGCTGTAGGGGAGTAAAACACACATTATGCATATCTGTCTATCACATTCTCAGGCTAGTATTTGCTACAAACTACTTGATAGTGATACACACTACTGGAGCATTCTGCACCCATCCATCTTAGATCCACTTATCCCAGAGTGCCCCCTTATAGGTCCATAGGTAGGTACTAGGCTATTGGCCCAATAGCCTATGTAAGCCTAACCAGCAAAGTTCCCTGGCTTTCACCACCCTAGGAGGCTATTTACCTGTGCCCCTGTCGAGCAGGGCCACAGAAGTGATTCCCGGGGTGAATTTCCTATTACCCATCCACTCATCAAGAATTTTCTTGAAGAGTGCTATTGAGAAACTCTGCTTGACATAGATAGATAGCTTCTTCCAGAGTATGGGAAGTCTCTGGGACAGGAATCTATCCATCCAGCATGTTCTGTTAATTGTGGTGACAAGGTTTAGGTCTCTAGAGCATGTAACTTGGAGAAATTGGGATTTCTTTAGGTGTAGCATGTCCATCAGCTCTGGATTTGACATAGCTTTGTATGTTAGGCAAAAATTACCTCAGAGTAGGCAATATGCTACGGAGTAAACTGGAGTTTTTTGAGACGGTCAGCATAGGGCATCTGTTTGACTCCTATAATCCGCTTTGTGAGGTATTTTTGTGGCCTTTCCAGCTGTTGCAGGTGTCTTGTGAGGTACATTCTAAAAGGGGGCATTGTACTCAATAATGGGTCTAATGAGAGCTGAGTAAAGGGGAACAATGACCTCTTTTTTCCTGGACAAAAACCCTTCTGTGATGAGGTGTGTCACATAGAAGGATTTCTTGACCACTGTGGTGATGTGTTTATCAAAGGAGAGGCTACTGTCTACTTGTGTCCCAAGGTCTCTTATCACACCTTCAGCATAAGGTGGGCTGCCGCCTATGTGGTAGTCCATGGGTACAGAGGTTTTACCAAAGGAGATGACAATGCACTTTTTGGCGTTGAGCTTGAGGTCATGGCTCTGACACCAGGCATCAGTCTCAGTGAGGCCTTTTTGTAGGATGTCCACATCATTTGGGGATTCGACTATGGCACCTAATTTTCAGTCATCTGTGAACTTCATCAACAAGAGGCCCTCTGTGTTAGCCCGTACGTCAGATAAGTAGAGCCAAACAGGAGAGGACCCAAGACTGAACCCTGTGCTACTCCACTTGTCAGAGGTTTGGGTCAGATTTTAAATCTGCAACTTTTACAGTGTGGGTTCTACCAGTGAGCCAGTTGGCAACCCATCTTGTGACATATGGATTTATACCCAATTTGGTGTGTTTATCTATGATACCAGAATGGGGGATGGTGTTGAAAGCCTTGGTGAGGTCAAGATAGGCTGTGTGAACTTCCTTGCCCTCATCCACGGCCTTGGTGACTGTTTCAAAAAAGTTGATCAGGGTCAGGAGACATGATCTGCCCTTCACAAACCAAAAAAGGGTGGGGTCCAGAGTTTGGAGGTTACCAATATCTTTGTTTATGGGTTCCATGATCATACATTCCATGGTCTTGCAAACCAGGCTCGTCAGGCTGATAGGACAGTTGTTCCCGGGGTCTGTGGTGGCTCCCCCCTTGTGTAGTGGTACAACTGTTGCTGTGCACCATTCAGTGGGTACAAAGCCTGTCATGAGGCTATGAATGAACATGGCACTTAGGTGGGGGGGGCACTTCATTCTGAAGTTTGTGAAGAACGCAGCCAGGGATGATGTCCGGTCCCATGGAAGCTGTGTTCTTGGCTTTGGAGGGTGCAGTTTTCACCTGTTCAGTTGTGATTGCAGGGGCACTGCATTCTTCCAGTATGGATATGGGCCCTTTAAGGGGTGAGGGAGGGTAAAGGTAGCACTGAACCTATCAGCCAGGATGTTGGCGATATCAATTGGTTCTGTAATTTTTGTGTCATTTTGCTGTAACTCAAAGCAGATATGGGTGTTCTCACTGAGATTTTTGACATAGCTATAGAATGTTTTGTGGTTGTTCTTAGAGTCAGTGGCAATCTTGTTTTCATAGCTGGCTTTGGAGGATTTTATGAGGGGATCTCAGTTTCTTACTGAGCCTGACTAGGGAGCTCCTCCACTCATGGGATTTTACTCTCTTTTGCAACAGTTTCTTCTTTCTGTTGTAGAGTTTGTTTAGAGCAGGGGACCACCAGATTGGCTTAATTTTTTTGGAGGATTGCATCTTGGTTCTGTTAGGGCTAGCATGATCCATGTATTCGTGAAGGTGCTTATAGAGTGCATTTGTATACAATTCAGCAGGTGTAACTGTATTGTCCATCTGCGTGGGTGACATGAAGTTGGCCACTTCTGTCTTAAGGAGCATGAAGTTGGCTTTGGAAACATTTTTTACAGTAGTTTCCTTATTCGGGGGTGGGGGGGTTGGATGTGGATAGCTATGGTGATTAGTTTATGGTCGGATCTGACTAATGAGGAGTTGACTTCAGGTGCGGAACACCGGTCACTCATACTGGTAATGACTAGGTCTAGGATATTATTGCCCCTGGTAGGGGCTTTAGGTTGGCATAGTGGTGCCGTACCTGCTCACCAGTCCGGTGGATGCCAGTAGCACTGGTGAGGTCATGTGTGAGATGGTCCCAGGCATCTGCTTTGTACAGGGAGCCCTGGTACTGGCCCTGCAGCAGTCTCTCTTCATGGTTTTTAACTAGGAGTCCAACCATGACCCTGGACTCCCAAATGCTCCAGCGTTGCACCCGAAAGCGCACTCCCTCTCTTATGCCAGCCATTGTATCTGCACAGAAGGAGTTTAACAGATTATGGCTGTATTCCCGTGTCAACCATTTAAATAGTGTGATATTCCCACCCTTTGCTGTCATTGGACCATTTTGAAAAAGGTTAAGCTCCGCTAAGCAGTGTGCAAATCTGCTAAGCCAGTTTTAACACTGCTTAAAGGAGAAGTTGTTGAACAATGTTTAACTGTGCGCAAATCCACTTAGCTGAGCTACCTGCTGCTTAGCACTCACATCTTAGCAATGGTTACACTTACTAAGCATAGCTGAGCATTGCTAATCATTGGTCACTTTTAATTTTTTTAAATATATCAGAGGACTGACTTCATTTATTAAGTGCATATGACATACTTTACATGACATCCCTGTATGTGCTTTCCTTAAATTGGCAAGGGGTGTGACTATACTGTATTGAACACTTGTGTGTACATGGGTGATTTCCCATATTGTATGCACTCACACTTACATTGTACACCAGCTACACTACCCTGGTTGACAAAAAACAGTTGATACATAATTTAAGTTTAAAAAAAAATAATTTTAACACTACGTTCCCATATAAAAATAAACTGCCTGTCTTGGTACTCAAACTGTGAGCACCTGCATGTAAAGCCGGGACTCTAACCACTACACTATCTCAGCTTAGAAATTTTACCTGTATATTTGTATTTAGCTCCTATGGGATGTTTAAGCTATGCTAAGCGAGGACCATAAAGCGCACAACCACTTAGCTACACTTAAAACATTCCTTAGCCTAGAAAACATATATATATATTATTAATATCTTATTATGTTATATAGTATGTATTGTGGTGTTCTGATAAGTCATTGAGAACTGCAGTTGGGAAATAATGGCAAACATTTGACTTTCAGGCTTCTATCTTTCAGAGATTCCTCCTAATACATATCCTGTTTTCCTATCAATGTGATGGCAATTTTTCAGAAGTGTCTCTATTTTTATTATTTTTTCCCTCCATTATTTGTGCCTTTGTCCACATGGACTGCTGTCAGGGAATATTAGCATCCATTCGCTTTCAGACTTCTATCCTTCAGTGATTTATGCTAATGCATGACCTGTTTTCTATCGACTTTCTAAGTTTGTGAGGGAAATATGTATAATGTGTCTCTTCTCATGGATTTATCCCCCATTATTTGTGCATTTGTGCATGTTTCCTGCTTTAGCAGGTTGCAGAGGTGCCGTACATCACTTTTACAATGTAGGAAGTGTGTCACCTGTCACACACACCCTACATTACTTTCCTGCTGCCGTATGTATTTCAGTGTCTGCGGACACTGAAATGATAATTTATTTCATTTCAGTGTCCGTGGGCACTGGGATACTGGCATAATATTAGAGTAATTCTCTAATATTATGCCAGATTGCTTTAGAAAGTGCCAGAAAGTGTGTCCAATGTCCATGCACTACTTGAACATGCCCCCTGCACTTGTTCATGGTTCATGTCTGTGTAGGTTAAACAGCAGCACGCCTTCATGAATATGCAAGGCACACGCTGCTGTGCTAAATGAACACGAACCACTCCATACAGGAATAGCACTATTCCTGCATGGAGTTTGTTGAATCCCAGGGAATGTTTTAACATTCTGAATAAGTGTATTAATTAAAGACAACTATTTAACTAACTTCTGGCCTTATGGATTCTGAGCATTTTTTTGTTTGTTTTGTTTTGTTTTTTAAGCTTTTAAGTTGCATACTAGTTCCACTGAGACCATCTTTTTTAATCTTTCATGTTAAAGTTGTTCCTCTGCTGTGAAAGGTAGTCAAAAGAATACATGTACATTATTGTAATGTATTACTAAGAGGATAACATTCATTGTTTGCCCAATACATTTGTAGAAAAGGCATGGGTCATTGCTGAAAAGGTTTCCTGAACAAGTCAACTTAACAGGTTAACCAAAAACATACAAATAAATAAATAAAACATTGTTTTGTTCAAAGTAAGTTTTACATTGTTTTTTTTTTTACAATATGTGAAGTACTGCAAAATTATGCATCAATGGCCCATATGTTTTATTGGGTCCCTATCTATTCACCGACAATTCATTTCACTGAAACTCATTTCGTCGACAGTTCATTTCGTCGACAGAAAGATGTGCCCCCTTCAAAAATTGTTAGGTTGGGCTTAGCCACACCCCCCATTGTGGGGGGCTGTGCCCCCCACACCCCCCCTAACTATATATATCAACTCCAGGGTTGCACAACATTGGGGAAGGGGGCACATCTTTCTGTCGACGAAATGAACTGTCGACGAAATGAGTGTCAGTGAAATGAATTGTCGGTGAATAGATAGGGACCCGTTTTATTATACTAATAATATAAAATTATTTACATTACTATGGCTAATGTTAAGAGGTTAACTACAAAACTGTATGTCACCCAGTAATAAACAACTGGCTCACAGGCAGGACTCAGAAAATTAGAATTGAGGAGTCTACCTCTACAAAGAGTCCAGTCACAAGTGGAGTCTCTCAGGGATCAGTCCTTGGACTGCTGCTTTTTGGCATTTACTTCTCTGAAGTTAAAGCCAATGTCAATGGTCTCTGGCTGACTAAATTTGGAGATGATTGCAAATTAGGAGCTGTCATTGAATCCCACATTGACATAAATGTTCTCCAAGAAGAGCTGACACAGACAAAATACTTGTGTCAGAGCCATGGACTAAAACTAAATGCCAAGAAATGCATAATAATATCCTTCAGGAAGTCATCCACCCCTGGTAACTATCATATTGTAAACAAACCCATTAGAGTTGACCCAGTAGTCAGGGACCTAGGGACACACATAGATGGTAATATAGCCTTTGACCAACACATATCTACAGTAGTGAGGAAATCATTCTGTGTTGTGTAACTTAAACAAAGGTATTGCATCTAAGTCCAAGGAAGTCGTTGTTCAACTGTATTCAGCATTCATCAGATTTATCATTGAATACGATGTCCCCTTTGGTATGTACCTAACCAGTCATATCAAACAACTGGAATGTCCACATAGGTTCCTCTCTAAAAGAATACAGGGCATAATTAAAATGTCCTATGCAGACATCCTCAAGACCCTATCCCTGTCTTTTGTCTCCTACAGCCTTTTGAGGGAAGATCTACGCTTGGCACACAGGCATTGTCAGACTCCACTCTGAGGGACTTCCTGCCTATCCACAAAACAAACAACACCAGAATTACTCATTCTAAAGATTTAAACCATGCCTGTGATATAAATAAGACCTGCTGGACAGACAGTATGTTTCCCAGAGACTACCCAATCTCTGGAATAGGCTCCCCATCCATGTGAAGCAGAGTTCCTCCCTAATCCAATTCAAGTGCAACCTGGATAATTAGATGGGGAACAGGAGATTCATCCCTGGTTTGGCACATATATCTCTAATGGACACAGCCAGCCTGTAAATGGTTCATCTCCCAAGCCCCTGCTTACACTTGTCAAGAGTATCAGAACTTGTCAGAAATTTGGGATGCACGGCTAGGTTTAAAAAGGCCCTTGTGGTTGTTAGCCTAGTAAATACTTATGAATCCATGATAACTTATAAAATTTATTCACCCTTGCTTGTGTTCCCCTTCAACTTCGAAGTACATATAAAAATGTGAAGATTTGCTTAATCTTCACACTTAAATATCACAGTAAAATATATCACTAGAATAAGAGATGGGTCTAGTTCTGTTAAATTTATGTATCAAAGGCAATCAAAAGAGTGCTGGAGTTAACCAAGAGGCCTTGTGACACCATTAGCAAAAAGCTATTAACATATCAGACACAGCAATCTATCTTTGCCTGCTATGAGTGGTAAGTTCATCAAAAAAAAAACTTTAATTTCCAGAGCAACAAAAAATGACTACTTTAGTAATCTTAAATAATCTAATTATAGATGACATTAAGATGAGTATCATAAAGACTCATGTAACATATAGAATTATGATCAAGTCTCTGATCATAACCTGCTTATTGAGGTATCAACAGGGATATTAAGAAATTCAACCTGAGAAAGAAGCATTAAAAGTGAAGCTTGGAATCCATGTCGAGGATACATAATAAGGGTCATGATAGAAGACCTGATCATAATTCTTTGTAGTTCATGAAGCTTTATCTGATCCATGTACTACTTGTTACAGAAAAGATAAAAGAGAAAATGTGGAAGTGCTACTCTTTTGCTTAAGAATTCTAGACAAATAAGTAATGGGGTGGACAAAGAAAATCAGGGGCAGCTTTTAAATATTGCTCTAATTCACTTCCAAAGTTAATAGAACAGAAATACAGGTCTTGCATTAACATGCTTTTTCTGAACAATGCTAAGAAGTATGAAACTCTAATGAGTGACTTTATTTACTGATTGTATTCCTCCGATTTATCACAGAATCAAAGATTTTACAAGGTACTGGACAAAATTATCTTTTGTTGTCATTGTAAGATGATTTAATATTTGTCAGCTTGGGAGGACATGATCAGCAGACCAAGTTGCTTTCCGAAGGGTGGTCTGCACCTTTTACCTGTAGGCTTTTGAATACTGGCTAAAACTTTATCCATCCCCATATTGCCTTTTTATGTGATGCCAAATTGACAGACCTATCAACACAGCAAAATCAACTCAACTGAACCTCAAGGTGGTACTGTTCAATACTAGGAGCCTAAGTAAAAAAAAAAAAAAAATATATATATATATATATATATATATATATATATATATATATATATATATACTCCCTCCAAGCCCTATTCACACTAGAGAAAATAGACATCTGTGCAGTTACTGATACATGGTTTAAAGTGGAAGACAGTACCAGTACCCTGGCAGTGCAAGGTTTCAGTGCCTTTTAGACCAGTAGCTACACACACAAGGGCTAAAGGTGGAGCTGTCTCAGTATACATCAGTAACAAGCATACCTCTAGAGTGATCAAACAGGATGTCAGGCTGGAGTTCCTCCACATGAAGATCACCATAGAAAAAAATCCCATACTATATCCTAAACAGGTATAGGTCATCTACCATGCCCCAAGAAGCTCATAATGCAGAAATTGACCTACTGTAGACACTTAATGTCCAACCTAACACTGTACTCATGGAAAACTGTAATTATCCCTTTACAGACTGGGAATCCTACATGGATTCAAATATATAGGCATGGAGATTTCTGGACTTCAGAAATACAAACACCCTTGACCAAATAGTGAATGTACTCACTACAGGCTCCAAAATTCTGGACCTCATGCTCACAAATATTGGACAATGCTGCACCCCCCACCCAATGTCTCATCCTTCCTGGCAAGGACCACCAATAAAGCTGTCTCCTGTGAAATGAAAATCAACTGTGTAATGCCATTAAAACCAGTAACAGGAACTATTCTAAGGAAAATTACCTGTTATTGAGTGATAGTTTGTCAAAATTCAGTTCCCCTCCAAACCCTGAGAACACAACAGCCTACCCCGAATTGCTCTGAGAAACTCTGTACAGACAAATCAATGGATAAATAGAGGCTGCTGTACCTACCAAATGTAAACCCAGGACTAGCCATAGAAACAAACTGCCCTGGTAGCATCCCAAATTAAACAGGATATACAAGAAATGGAGAACAAATTATGGCAAAATTCAGGAAGGGTAATTCCTGCAAAGATAAAAACTCTGTCTCTTCAAAGTAAATAGGAAACTAACAGGGCTAATTAGGTTAATCAAAGCCAACCTTGTTGTTAAGATAGCCCCCCAGGTAAAAGATAACCACAGGACTTTCTACAACTGTGTCGAAACCTCTAGGACAGCATAAAGCAATGTGCTGAACTGGTGATTAATGGTGCTGCAGTCACTCGGTCTGGCTATATAGTGAGTCTGTTAGCAAATAAATTCCCTTCCAACTTTACCCCTATCTCCCCCAAACCATCCACCACAAAAATACCCTCAAACATAACTCCTCCAACTAAAGGGGTCTACATTATAACATTGAAGTCTTACAACTTTGAATGTTATAATATCAAACCCTATTCAGCAAATGCTGGAAATAGAGAAGCTGCAGAACACCGAATACTTTCCTAGGGAAAGTATTCGGTGGGCCATTTCTGCAGCTTTACTACTTCCTAGACTGTGGAGCGAAGGTTACGGACCGGGTTAAGGTAAGTGTGCGAACGAATTTGAGTGTGCGATAGGGACCTTAGGGTTAGGGAGCAGGTAAGGTGAGTGTGCGATACGGACTTTAGGGTTAGGGAGCAAGTAAGGTGAGTGTGCAATAGTTATGGACCTTAGGGTTAGGGTTGGGTTAAGATAAGTGGATAGCTAGTGGTGTATGTATGGTTTAGTGTAGGGTTTTGTGAAGTGTATGTGTGTGGGTTATTTATTTTGGTGTGCTTGTGTTGTGTGTATGTTTGTCGGAACAATAAATTTTTTCCCTGGGAAAAAAATTGCTATTCTAACTGTTTAGTTTTCTGGTGTTTCACTCTAATGGGTTCGATATTATAACATTCAAAGTTGTAAGACTTCGATGTTGTAATATAGACCCCAACTAAAGCTAGGGAGCATGTACTGACTGCACTCACTAAAGCCAAGAACATGGCCTCAGTGGGCCCTGATGACATCCCAAGATGCCTCACGACTAGTCTAAAACATGACTTATCAGCACCCCTGGAGTCATTATTTAACTATAGTATTAACATAGGCTTTGTGCCACATGAATGGAGAACTGCAACAATCATTGCTCTTCAAAAAGGAGGGCCTTCAACAGATCATGGAAACTACAGACCCATTAGTTTGACTAGTCTTATTTGCAAAGCCATGAAAAGAATTATCAACAAGGGCATAGGAGACCTCCAGACATTGAATCCATCCCAGTTTGCCTTTGTCAAAGAAGGTCATTCTTACTGAATCTGATGGACTTCTTTGAAAAGGTCACTAAGGAAATGAATAAGGAGAAAATGGTGCATACAGCCTACTTAGATATGCCTAAGGCATTTGATCCAGTACCCCACTCGGGCATTGTCAACAAACTTACTGAACTAGGTATAAACCTCTATATAACATGCAGGAAAGATAGCTGGCTCACTGATAGTTTAGAGGAGGCTATTATTGGTGAGGCCACATCCACAAAGAGGCCTGTCACCAGTGCAGTTCCCCAGGGTTTTGTGCTAGGCCCACTCCTCTTTGGCATCTACTTCTCACATGTCAAAGACAATGTCAAAGGCCTGTGGCTGACCAAGTATGCAGATGATTGCAAACTGGGAGCAGTCATTGAATCCCCCAAGATGAGAACACCCTTCAGAAAGTCTAACATAGACAAACACTTGGTGCCAAAACTGTGGCTTAAAACTCATTACCAAGAAATGCATTATAGTACCTTTTGGAAGGTATGCCACTTTGGTTAACTACATTATCAATAAAAGTTAAAAGTTTATTCACTAGTGAGGAATCATGGAACTCATAAGGACAGTAACCTAGCCTTCAATTAACATGTGTCCAAGGAATCAAGAAAATCCTTCTATGTTGCTCAGCTTCTGGGTGTTCGAGATTTTAAGCTTTCGCTTAAAAATGGTCGATGAATTAGCGTTCGCTTTTCTAAGCATTTGCTAATTCAATATAGACCCTTTTTTCATACTTAAAAGGACACTGATTGTATATTAGTGGAAAGATAGATTAGAAAGATGCTGCTGAATACAGACAATTTTATTCTTAAAAATAAATATAATAGTATATAACACATTTTCGTAAGTTACCGCATTACATCCTTACTTTCTAACATCCTAGTTCACTGTATTCACTGTCTCCTTTTGTAAGCTGCAGTTTTAAATAACTACAGTCTAAATGGTGATGGTTGTGTTGGAAGTGCATCTTGATATAAAGTCCTGATACAGGTCATTCTCATCTACACTAGTGTGTGTGTGTGTGTGTGTGTGTGTGTGTGTGTGTGTGTGTGTGTGTGTGTGTGTGTGTGTGTGTGTGTGTTCTTACAAACTTAGAAAGTTTATAGAATTATAGAATAGCAATTTTTGCATTAGCATTCATTTTCTGAAGGACATGAAGTCTGAAAGTCAAATGTCTACCATTATTTTCTAACTTCAGTCTTTAATGATTTGCCACTAATTTGCCAGAAAAAACACAATTTTATGAAGAAAGGACCAAAAATATGGGCCAAAATATGGACATTCTGTGAAAATCTGTACAGTTGAGTGGTATTGTTTATTTATTTATTTATTTGCAGTTGTTTAACCAGGATAGCCCATTGGGCCTGAAGAACCCGTTTTCAATGGAGTCCTGGGGAGAAAAGCTCTTCATACAGATTACACAAAGGTTAATATACAAACATAGATTACATGAAGATTACAGAGGTAAATAAACTAAGATTAATATACACACATAGAATGCATGACGATTACAGAGGTAAAACAGACTGATCAAAAGTATTTCAATCAAACTTAATAATTTTTTTTTTTTTTTTGGACAGGTAGTTGGATTCAGTAAGGAAAGGAATTGCTAGATACTAGTGAGGAGTTGTATAATAGAAGTAAGCAATAATTTGTTACCTGGGATTTGAGAGAAGGAAGAGAAAGAGTGTTGAAGTAAGTTATGAGGGATGGGAGCATGAGCATTCCCTAGTGGAAGTTAGATGAGAGTGGAGTGATTTTTTAAAGGATGGGAGGCTAGTAGTGGTACGAATGGAGGGGGGAAGGGAGTTCCATAGGCGTGCTAGAGAGTGTGAGAGGAGGTATTGTCCTGGGGGGGGGGGGGTGGAGGGGTCTGTAAACTTCTATAAGGTTTTGATTGTTAGATCTGAGAAGTCTTTGTGTGTGGTGCATTTTAAAGGTAGTGGAGAGGGAGGGACAGAGGGATGGCTGGAAAATGAGTTTATGAGCATAGGTGAGCTGAGTGTAAGAGAGGTAGTTGGGAAGCTCAAGCCAGTATAGTTTGTGGAGAGATTCACAATGATGGGTTGATGATTTGTTGCTAGTGGCGAATCTGGCTATTTTATTGTAACAAGAGGACAGTTTGGTTTTGAGAGATAACTGTAGGTTTGTTAGAAGAGGGGCTCCATAGAGAAGGGAGGGTAAGAGAAAAGAAGTAAAGAGAGTAAGTTTAGTAGTTGAGGTGAGGAACCGATTGTGTCGGTAGAGCATGCCAAGTTTTTGGTGGTTTTTTTTATGTTTAGTAGTAGATGGGAGTTAAATTTGAGCCTGTCATCTATTTGAACTCCTAGTAGTTTGGTTTCAGATACCAGCTCAAGAGGTGTTGTATTTTGGCTGGTAATGGAGAATAAATTTCGATCGAAATTCTTAGTTTTAGAGGAGGTAAAAATCATAAGTTTAGTTTTAGCAGCATTGAGTGCTAGATGGTTGTCTTTCATTCATTGTTCTGTGGTAGAGAAAGCATCTTGAGTTAGTTTTAAAAGAGTTGGTATTGATGGGGCAGCACAGATGATTGTGGAATCATCTGCATACTGGATAACGTTAGCAAGAGG
The DNA here is from genome assembly GCF_019279795.1 of Protopterus annectens. NCBI lineage: Eukaryota > Metazoa > Chordata > Ceratodontiformes > Protopteridae > Protopterus > Protopterus annectens. The sequence continues at coordinate 1,172,859,821 of NC_056729.1, read as the reverse complement.
GATAGAGCAGTAAAAGTCATTAATGAAAATGTTGAAGAGGAGGGGGCCCAGTATGGAACCTTGTGGGACACCTGTGGGGGTGATGAGGAAAGAGGAGGTGGCCTTTTTCCATTTGACAGCTTGTTGCCTATTGGAGAGATAGCTGGTAAATCATTTGAGGGAAGAGGGGGAGAGGTTTAGGTTAGCTAGTTTAGTAAGAAGTAGGTTATGAGAGATAGTGTCGAAGGCCTTAGAGAGATCGAGAAGGATGGTAGATACAGTGAAGCCAGAATCTCTAGCTTTATTCACAGTTTCAAGGAAGGAAAGGTCATAGTGCTATGATGGGGTCTGAATCCGTGTTGGGTAGGAGTTAATAGGTTGTTGTCTAAGAGATGGGGGAGGAGTTGAAGGTGGATACATTTCTCTAGGACTTTAGAAATGGGAGAGAGGATGGCGATGGGACAGAAATTGGAAATATTAGTATTATTTCCTCCTTTGTGCAGGGGAATGATGTAAGCTTTTCTCCAGATTTCAGGAACAAGACCTTCTTGGATAGAGCGGTTGATTAGGATACTGATAGGGAGGGCAATGGCTTCAGCAGCTATGCTGAGGAAGTATGAGGGGATGTTATCGGGGGCATTGGTGCATGGTTTTAGTTTCTGCAAGAGTTTTCTTATAGTAGAAGTAGGAATAGGTTTAATGAAAAATGGTGGGGGTTGAGAGTGTGAGGAATGAGAGAAAGAAGTTGGAAGGGGAAATGGGTGAGGAGAAGTGGAGGTAGGAGGCAGATTGTTATTTGAAAAAGAACAGGTAAGTTTGGAAATAGAGTCAATGAAGAAAGAATTGAATTGGGTAGCAAGATCAGAGTCTTGTACATTTGGGGAGGGGTTAGGGTTTTCTGTAGTACCAGGTTTTAAGAGGGTAGTTATACCTCTCCAGAACTTTTGTGGGTTGGTTTTATGGTTGCTTTGAAGTTGGATGAAGTAGTTTTGACGGTCTGCTGAGATAAGCTTTTTAACTGAGTTACGAAGAGTTTTGTATTCATTAAGGTTAGATGTAGATTTGTTCCTCTGGTATTGTGTCCAGGCTTTATCTCTAAGTCACATGGTGGCTAGTGTACTTTTAGTAATCCAGGGGGTGGCTTTCCTTTTTATTCTTTTGGTTATTAAGGGAGCATGATTATTTAGGGGATGTAGGAAGGTAGTATTAAAGTGAGTTATTGCATTTGCAAGTGGTAGAGTTTTTAGAGGGTACTAGTTAAGTGATTTAAGGGTGTCAGAGAAAGCTTCTGGGTTAAAGTTTCTATGGCATCGGGTAGTTAAGTAAGTATGAGTAGCTAGTAAGGGAGAAGCAAAATGTCTAGCGAAGATGGGAAGGTGGTCACTGAGGGAGTCAGGGAGTGTTCCACTGTCAGGATAGTTGTGGAGGTGGGAGACTAGAATCCAGTCTAAAATGCTGCCGCTAGTGAAGTCTTTGGATGGCCTAGTTATGGAGTTAATGAGTTGAGAGTAGTTGTATAGGTTGATGTTGAGGGGGTGAGTAGGGGACTGAATGGAAGACCAATTAATATTGGTGTCTCCCATGATTATAGTTTCATTACAGATGTTAGTTGATAGCCAGGAGAGGATTTCTTTGAGTATTGGGACATTGACTCCAGGGGGAATGTAAAGAGAGGCAATATATATAAATTTATGTTTGTTTAGCTGAAGATGAGCTAGTATTAATTCTGCATTAGTGAACCTTGGAATGGCTTTATTGTAGGGTGTTATAGATAGGGAGGAAGAGTAGATTAGAGCCACTCCACCACCTTTTTTATGGGTTCTGTCTGTTCTGATGATAGAGTAATTGGGTGGTAATATCTCTTCATTTTTACATGTGGTTTTAGCCAGGTTTCAGATATAGCTAGGATGTCTGGTTTGTTATGGAGTAGCCAGGCATGGAGATTTGGAATTTTGTTAGCTAAACTTTGTGCATTAAGAGATGCAAGTAGGATGGATTTAGTTATTGAGGAGGAGGGGGTTGGGCCTGGGTTAGGGTGTATATCACCAGATAAAAGTATGGAAGTTAGAAGTTGAGTTAAGTAGTGGAGGTACTTGGATTGTTTTGATTGAGAGGTATAAGTTGATAGAGTAGTGGGAGGTATGGAGGGTAGAGTTGTTGATGAGGTTTTAAGAGGGGGGAATAGTTTGAAATGAAAACATAGTTTGTTGCTGAAGGGATATAGTTCAGGGGAGATTGAGTTGAAGAAGTTGGATTGTGAAGTATGGAGAGGGCAGGTTGTTTGTGAGAGTGGTGAGTGGGTGATGGGATAAGGTTGGGTAAGACAGTAGATGTAGGTAAGGTTCAGGAGGAGTAGTAGTTGAATTGGGAAGGATGAGTACTTTCTAAGCATGTTAGGGTATTGATAAGCAATGTAGTGGTATTGAGTAAGGAGGAGGGAGGGATGTGAAGTAAGGGTTGTATGAAAGTGGGAGGAGATAGGAAGAGGAAGGGGTGGAGTTTTGAGGTTGTATGAAAGTGGGGAGATGGGCAGAGGAAGGGGTGGAGTTTCGAAGTTGGAGAGGAAGTAGGAGTGGTTAGATGGTATAAATGTAGATGCACTGGGGGTGGGTGGAAATTGGGGGTAGGGTAGGGGAGCAGAGTGAGCCCACAGGGCGAACGGAGCGGGTAGAGACAAGGAATAGAAGTTAGAAAGGAAAACTATCAGCAATGCAGTTAGCTACAGGTTAGAAAGGTAGGATCTGAGTGGAGAAGGTCTGAGATGGTACAGGAGTCTACCAAAAAGGAGAGCCAGAGGGGTAAAGTACTGAAAGGGCACAAGGTGAGTGTGAAGAGGATCAGGTCAAGGACATAAGAAATTAGTTGAGATTACAGAGGTAGAACAGAGAGAGGCAGAGAAAGATGGATAGGATAAAGGTGCCACCTAGTCAAAAGATCTGGTATTGTAGGTAAGTGTGTAAGGGAACTAACTGGTGTAGAACTGTGGCAGAAGAGATGTATAGTAAGAGATGGTTTAGGTAAGTGGTAGAGGTGAGTTGGCTGTTGGGTAGACAGAGAGGAGGGGCAAAGGGAAGCTGGCTGCTCAAGCTCTCTGCGAACTTTGGAGCCCTGAAGCAAGTAGTAGACAGGGGTCTGATTTAAAATGTGGACTTAGCCCATAACATACTTTCTTTCTTCCTTGATAGAGGGTGCTGAGAAAAGTAGCTGGTAGATGAGGTCGCTGGACTTTGGATGGGATTCTTATCTCACCAGGTAGGTAGTGGTTATATTAGGAGAAGGAGAAAGTTCAGCTGGGTACTTTGGGGAGAAAGGGAGACAAATATACAGAAGAGTAAAGTTAGCATTCAGCATATATATAAGTAGTATAAGCTAGCAGTAACAAATGCAACATATCAAACATTCACATTTAAATATGAGGTAGGTACATATATTTATGCAATCTAAGCATGTCTCTAGCATTTAAAAGGAATAGCCTTCATGGTAGTTGCAAATACAATATTACAACATTCGCATTTAAGTATGAGGTAGATACATACTTTTAGGCATTCTAAGCATGTCTCTAACAAATCAAAGGACTAGCATTCAGGATAGTTGCAAAGGAACAAAAAAATTCAGTGAATAAGGTCAGCATTTAAGCAGTCCAGGCAAGATAGGATATGTTATTCCACTAATGGCCTGTAGGTGCAGCTAAGTAATAAATGAGGGGGGCCCCCACTCCCTAGGGATATTTGTCTGGCAGGCGGTGCAGCATGAATTCCCTTAAAAATCTTGGAGACAGTATTTTCCTGGAAGCTGCTTAAATAGAGCAACTTTATCATGTGCCAGGTCCCAAAAGAAAATACCCTTTGCAGATTTAGTGAGTAGCGAGTAGTTACCAGTTTTAAAATTTAATATAAAGGTAGCTAGTAAATGCTGCATATGTAAAGTGAATGATTAAAGGAAGAATATTGCTTAGGCACGTTCAAACAGGAGTAGGAATGGTGGTACAACTACAAGTCGCCATTACAGGCTGTTAATAGGATGGAATAAGCGACTATAGTACACTCAGTCAAGCTTCTCAGGTGAAGCATGTTCACTTCCAGTCATACCTGGCTGTGAGCCTAAAATAGAGTTTCCCAGGGATTCAGATTAGCTCTTCATGGGTGGCGTAGTTGTAAAAGCCGTTTCAGCTGTACAAGCATTAATCACTTTAAAATTATCACATTCACAGTCGCAACAATCATATGCCTTTAGGAAAGGGTATTAGCCTGCACAGATGTAAATATTGTAAGACCCAACAGACTGTTTTGACTTGCTCCACGTGGGTGGCATGGTTGCAAATAGCCGATTCAGCTGTAAAATCGCTGAGAACTTTAAGATGGTCAAATTCACAGTCATATACTTGCAGGAACAAGTGTTCGCTTGCAGGACTGTAATTAGAGAAAAAACTCAAGACAGAATGCTCGGTCTCATTCCACGTGGGTGGCGCAGTTTACAATAGCCGTGTAGGCTATAAACTCAATACTAATTAGGAGATGGACTATATCCAGAGTTTTTGGCCATTACATGCAGAAAACAAGAGTTTGCATGCAATTTTACTTGTACTAGGCAAGAAGGTTATCCACTCCATTGTCGAACTAACAACCTGTCCAAGTTTAAACAAATGGGCAAGGACAGTGAGCACACGGTCACAAGAACAGCTACAACATAGTACAGATAGACCCAGAGTATCCCAAAACAAGATAGTGGACTTGGAGTTTAGAGACAGCATAAGCCTAATCCTTCACGTGGGTCGCATAAGCGATACCAATACTGCCTTAGCAGAAACAGAATAACCAGATATTAAAGATATAAATAATGAATTCAGATATTGTATCATTACCACATATGATGGACAAGCTGGTGTGATCAAAATTAAAAGTTTCTGACTTAAATCACACATTTTCCAGGGTGAAATAAAACATATATATTAGAAGGGGAACACCCTGAAGGATATTTTTGAAAAGAGGTAGTAAAGGAATTCAAGGTTAGCAGTACAAAACAAAAAGCTGGTGTATTTAAATGGCTGAAGTTTTTTTTTTTATATTGTGCCAAAGGACCCCCCCCTAGGGTGGGGTAGGACTTACTTGAATACAGGAAAATTATACTGGCAAAGTGGTGTTGTGCCAGTAAGTAAATGGGGGTTTTAAATGATGATCTCACTTGCCCCCTGTATAAAAATGAGATCAGCAAAATTGTGATTTTAATGTGGAAGTTGTGGACGAAACGTATGGTGATTTGATAAGATCCCAACCTTGCCAGAGTGAGAGGAAAAACTATTATCTGCAGTCAAATTACAGACAAACAATAACTAGGCAAATTATGCAATTACTGTTGCAGAGCAAAACTGCTATACATATATCGCTAGGTACTAAGACAAAACCTTCAGTCCACGGTAAACGCTGTAACAATTAGATGACCATGTAATACGCAAATGCATACAATTATAGTAAGCCAGGCAATGAGACCACTAACACCACTTACCAGGGGCAAAGACGCCAGGGCAGAGCAGACAGCAGCCAGGGTCTATGATAAGGTGAGCTAACAAAAGATGGCGCCTCATAGGTCAAGGGGTATAAATAACTTCCCCGGGAACTAGAGGCAAGGGCGAAAAGCGTGGAACAGATACAGCTGGGTGAGGCAGGTTACAAGCCACTCCTGAGAGGTTAAGTGGCTATTCTACAACCGGAGGTACAGAAGGGAAGTAAGTTAGGAGGGAGAGAACAGGAGGGGGAAATAGAGCAGTATAATGGCAGTCGCTAGATGAGAGCTGTATAGATAGTGACACAAGGAATAGAAGTTAGAAAGGAAAACTATCAGCAATGCAGTTAGCTACAGGTTAGAAAGGTAGGATCTGAGTGGAGAAGGTCTGAGATGGTACAGGAGTCTACCAAAAAGGAGAGCCAGAGGGGTAAAGTACTGAAAGGGCACAAGGTGAGTGTGAAGAGGATCAGGTCAAGGACATAAGAAATTAGTTGAGATTACAGAGGTAGAACAGAGAACAGAGGTATGCGGCCAGAAGCAACATTGTGTGCATACCTAAAAGCAGATGTGTTAACACCAGAACTCAGATACATTGATTGCATGTTGTGATCTGCCAAAAGCTGATAACGTCCATGTTACAGGCAGAACTCAAGTCATATTGGCTTCCTGTTGTGAGCTGTTTATAGCTGATATATTCCATGTTAACACCAAAATTTATTCACATTGTCTTCCTGTTGTGATCTGTAAGTTGTACATCTTTAGATATGTTCAGTATCATTTATATTGTTGATTACACAATTAAGCATGTGTTTTCATATTGCTGTAAATATTTATTATTTATTTATTTGACATTTGTCGACCAGGAAAGTCTGACTGGGTCAGGAACCTATTTTCAGCGGAGGCCCATAGAGGAAAGCTCCACAAAGTAAAAACATTTGACATAATAAAGTACAGTGATATTTACATTTACATGTGGGAGTGTAGCTTACAAAGTCACAAAGGCACTCCTATTGACATATAGGCAGTTGATAATCATTTACATATAGGTAGTTGATAATCATTTACAGCAGTAATTTTGCAAGCGTTAATGCAGTTAGCTTATCTAAATACATTCCTTTTAGGTTGACTTAGTGTACACATTTGAAAAGTAGGTCTACAGGGATTTTTAGGCAGACTGCAGTTAGACCTATGGAAAAAGGGATCAAAAGAAAGTAAAGGTTAGCTAGTGTACATTAGTAAGACTAGCAGCTAATTTGAATAGAAAAGGGGGAGCTTAATATTTGAGGTTATGACTCAATAAATCAGGATGCTGTGTCTTTGGGGGTCAGGGGAGAGGGATGGAGAGGAAGGTAGGGTAAAGTAGAACCAGAAAGGAGGCAGGAGGGGGGAAGGAAGGAGGAAGTATAGAAGAGTTAATGGACAGGAAGGTAGGGAGGGGGGTAGGAAAGGGGGTAGCTAGGTCAAGTGGAGCAGAGTTTGCTGGGTTGTTTTGTAACAGGGGAAGATGTTTGTATCGGATCTATATCATCAGATAGAATGTTGAAAATCTTGAACACTCTAAAGAGCGAAAATGCTGGAAATCAAACTCCTTATTGTGGGGGGCTGTGCCCCACACCACCTGATGAATATATATTCCAACTCCGAGAACACACTACAGTGAGGAAAGGGCAAATATTCCAATCTTCACTGTACTGCAGTCTCAAAAAAAGCACTTCGAGCTCCAGCATTTTCGCTCTTTAGAGAGTTCAAAAATTATGTATCCGTGGTGGTGGTGCTGCTGTAGCGTTGTCGCCTCACAGTAAGACGCTGACCTGTTCGACCCTCAGCTAGAGTGTCTTCTGCATGGAGACATGCGTGAATCGGTGTACCTTTGTTGAAGGTTGTGCATTAGGGCTGGAACAACAACAAGAGAGTTCAAAATTATCAACATTTGATCTGATGATATAGACCCATTTGTATCTTGGAGGTGTTTTTAGCATGAGTTTAAAATTCTTATGGTTTGTAATTGCTCTGATGCTGGTGGTAGGGCATTCCAGAGTTTTGCTACAGAGTAGGAGTATAGACACTGTCCACCTTTTTATGTCTGGTCTGTATAGGATTACTAGTTGCTTGTCTTCAGATCAGAGTGTTCTGGTAGGTATGTAGGTTTGGATGGGCGAGTTGAGTGCTGGACAGTTATTGGGTTTATATATAACTTTGTGTGCCATATTGAGTTGTAGGTGGTCTAGGAGGTGTGGAAGTTTGAGACAATTGAGGGTACTGACGGCTGTGCAATGGTGTGTGCTATGAGGTGCATTTATAGTGAATTTAGCAATTTTATTATAGCAGGATTGCAGTTTGTTTTTTAGGGTAGTCTGAATGTGTATTAGAATCGGAGCACCATAGAGAAGAGAGGGGACCAGGTAAGTAGTAGCCAGGGTGGCTTTGGTAGTTGTGTTCATAAAGTTTTTGGGCCAGCATAGCATTCCAAGTTTGCAATGAGTTATTTTATTGCATTGTGAATATGTAGATCAAAGGAAAGTTTATTGTCTCTGGTTACTTTGAGAAACAACTTCTAGTTGAGCTTTGTTTAGTGATCTTGAAGTCGGCTAACAGATTTTGGGGTGTAAAGGAGAAGTGTTGTTTTATTTGGGATCAGTAGGAGTTGTACATTTTTTAGCCAGGTCTCTAGGGAAGTGAAGGCAGTTTGGGTTAGATGCTGAAGTTGTTTTATATTGTTGGAGGAGGATATGATAGTAGAATTGTTAGCATATTGTATTACAGAGCTTTGGTGGGAGGCGGAGTGAAGGTTCTTAATGAAAATATTAAAGAGTAATGGTCTGAGAATGGACTCCTGAGAAACTTCAGTACTATTAGGTAGATAGTTTGTGAGGGTTCCCTGCCATTTTACACACTGTTATCTAAGTAACAGTGAAACCATAGCTGATGTCACTCTCCCATTCTAAATGCAATAAAAGAGTCTTCGTGGGTTCTGTTCAAGCAGAGTTATTTTTTACAAACACATAATTACTTAAGGTTACTAACTTTAACATATACAAACTAACAACTGTGTTCATGCATGCTATCACTGTGATTGCTCTTACAAAATTGCCCCATGGAGTGCACGTGTCTGGGATTTTATATGTGCATGTGAAGCCTTGACACCCTTCTTAAAGATACAGCGCACATCACTTGCACTCCTATCTACATCCTCCCTCTTTGAGAAATAGATCAAACGATGCTGTGAATCTACTGGAATGCAGAAATCACAGGTAATCCTTTGTCATGCATTATACAATGCTAAATACACAGATATATACAATCAAGTCCACACTGCTGTGTATTTCACATTAGACTTTGATACTTGTCCATACCATGTGATATAAAACGGTAAATGAGATTTAGCAACTGGAACTGTCTCTGCAAAATGTTTGACCTGAGAAATACTCTGATCATTTTCTGGAATAGAATCAGAATTTTGAACACAATCTGGTATGGGAACAGTGTCTGATTCACTTTTAGATTTGAAGTCTGCATCACAGAAACAATGTTGTGATGGTAATGATGATTCTGGTACAGGGATAAGATGTCTACAATTCCTCCTATATTCCACACCATCAGAGTCTACCAGGTAAGATCTTGGTTTGGCACAGATGCTTGTAATCTGCCCTATTTGATCCAAACCTTTCGTTGTCTGGATTCTTACCATCTCTCCTTCCCTCAATGGATGAAGTAATCTGCTTGATCGGTCGTAAGTAGATTTCTGGATATAGGTTCATAGGTAGGTACTAGGCTATCTGCCCGAGGGCATTTTTAAGCCTAGCCAGAGTGTGTTGACTTTCACTGCCCCATTGATTAATTAACTGAGCCTCTGTCAAGCAGAGCCAATGAAGTGATCCCAGGGGTGTATTTTCTGTTACCCATCCACTCATCAAGGCTTCTCTTGAAGAGTGTTAGTAAGCGGCTCTGCCTAATGTAGTTAGGAATTTTGTTCCAAAGCATGGGGAGTCTCTGTGACAGGAATCTATCCCTCCAGCATGTTCTATTTATTGTTGTGGTGAGGTTTAGCTCACTAGAGTGCATGGCTCGCAGTGACTTGGATTTCTTTAGGTGGAGCATGTTCATCAATTCTGAGTTGGACATTGCTTTGTAAGTCAGGCAGAAATCACCTCTGAGTAAGCGATATGCCACTGAGTACAGCTGGAGTTTTTTCAGTCAGGCTGCATAGGACATATGTTTGAGGCCAGTAATCCTGTTGGTGAGGTGCTTTTGTGGTCTTTCCAGCTGTTGGAAGTGTCTTGTGAGGTACATCCCAAATGGGGCATTGTACTCTATGATGGGTCTGATGAGTGACGAGTAGAGGGGCACTATAACCTCTTTATTTCTAGATGCAAATCCCTTAGTAATTAGATTGGCCACATAGAATGATTTCCTAACTACTTTGGCAATATGATTGTCAAAGGAGAGATTACTATCTACCTGGGCCCCTAGATCTCTTATTACCTGTTCTGTATTAAGGGGGCTGCCGCCTATGTGGTAATTTGTGGGTGTTTTGTTTTTCCCAAATGGGATGACTATGCATTTTTTGGCATTTAGCTTGAGGCCATGACTTTGACACCAAGTGTCTGTCTCAGTAAGGCCTTTTTGAAGGATGTCCATGTCAGCTGGAGAGTCAGTTATGGCTCCCAGTTTGCAGTCATCGGCAAACTTGGTTAGCCATAGTCCTCCTGTGTTTGCCTGTACTTCTGAGAAATATATGCCAAACAGTAGGGGTCCCAGAACCGAGCCTTACAGGACACCACTTGTGACTGGTTTAGAGGTGGACCTGGAGCACGCTATTCTTACCGTGTGAGTTCTGTCTATAAGCCAGTTGGCAACCCATCTTGTGACATAGGGGTTTATGTTCAGGCTGGTGAGTTTTTCTATAATACCCAAGTGAGGAATGGTGTCGAACTCCTTGGCGAGATCAATGTAGGCTGTGTGAACCACCTTTCCCTTGTTTATGGCCTTGGTGACTGTCTCAAAGAAGTCAACCAGGTTTAGTAGGCATGATCTGCCCTTAACAAAGCCGAACTGGGATGGGTCAAGTGTTTGGAGGTTCCCAATGTCTTTGTTAATGAGTTCCATGATGATGCGCTCCATAGTCTTGCAGACCAGGCTAGTCAGGCTTATGGGGCGATAGTTACCAGGGTCAGTTGTGGCCCCTCCTTTGTGGAACAGAATGACCGTTGCTGTGCACCATTCTATGGGCACGTAGCCTGTGGAGAGGCTGAGGTTGAACAGTGTGTTTAGGTGGGGGGGTTAGTTCATTCTGTAGTTCGTGCAAGACGCAGCCTGGGACACCATCTGACCCCATTGATGCTGTGTTTTTGGCTTTTGAAAGGACTGTTTTCACCTGTGCTTCTGTGATTTCCGGGACACTACACTTTTCCGGTATTGTTGTGGGCCCTTTTGAAGGTGAGAGGGAGATGAAGTTTGCACTGAATCTATCTGCCAGGATGTTGGCAATATCAGTAGGTTAAGTATATTTTTTGCTATTGTGCACTAACGCAGAGCATATCTGTGAGTTGCTGCTTAGATTCTTGACATAGCTAAAGAAGGCTTTGTGGTTATCTTTCGAATCCTTGGCTATTTTTCTTTCGAAGTTAGCCTTGAATGATTTTATGAGGGACCTTAGTTTCTTACTGATACTGATCAGGGATGTCTTTCCTTATTGGGATTTGTTTTTTTTCTGAACTAGTTTCCGCCTTCTGTTGTATAACCTGTTTATGGCAGGGGTCCACCAGACTGGTTTCCTTCTCTTAAGGGAGTGAGTCTTGGTCTTGCTAGGGATGGCATGATCCATGCATCCTTGTAGGTGCTCATAGAGTGCAATTGTAAAGGATTCTGCATCTTGGGCAGTGTTATCCTTTAGCGTGGGGGTTGTGAAACTTACCACCTCTGCCTTAAGTAAGGTGAAGTTTGCTTTAGAAAAGTTTTTCACTGTGGTTTCCTTGGTTGGGGGTGGTGGTGGGGTGTGGACATCCAGGGTGATTAGTTTATGGTCTGATCTAACCAGTGACGGGTTGACCTCCGGTACGGAACACCTGTCGCCCATGTTGGGGATGACCAGGTCCAATATGTTGTGGCCTCTGGTAGGGGAGTTTACCAGCTGATCCAGGGCATTTGAGTTGATAAATTCCAGGAAGCGCTGAGCCTGGGAGTTTACTCAAGTAGTTTTCCCAGTTAATGGTAGAGTAATTGAAATCACCCAATATCAGGGTGTTCGGTAGGACCTTCATGTTTTCTAGTGTCTCCATAAAGGCGGAGTGGTGGTCCTGGGTCATGGAGAGTGATCTGTAGCAGGCCACAATTTGCACTGCAGATTTGCCCGATGTTAGTTGCACATGGAGGATCTCAGAGGTATCATGCTGCGCCACTAACCTGGAGGTGTGAGTATCCTTGATGAATATGGATACACCCCCTTCTTTTGTGTTTCGGTCCGTGTTCTGTGGCCAAAATGTGTGGTATGAGTTGCAGTCCAGTAGTGCTGGAGAGCTCTCTGGAGCCTCTGGAGCCTTGAACCAGGTTTCAGTTACTGCACAGATGTCGACGTTCTCCATACTTAGGAGTGCTTCGAGCGCATGCATTTTGAGATTTAAATTCCTGGCATTGAGTAGCATAACCCTCATTTTTTTACTTGTGCTGTTTACGGTGGTGGGTTTGAATTTTGAGCCTTGCCTAAAAAAGGCACTATGGGGGCAACAAGATCCTTGGCTAGTATTCGAAAGCCAAGGGGTGACAGGTGCAAGTCATCTCTTGCGGAGCAACGCGGCTTGTCGAGCATGTCATCCCAGGCTGAGAAACACTGGATCCCCTTTGAATGACACCAGAATCTTAACCAATTGTTGAAATTGATCATTTTTTCTTTATACTGAGGTATTATTCTTGGTGAGGGCAGGATGCTACTCAGGGTCAGGGTCATACCCGCCTGAGCTACATGATCAGAGAGCTCTTCCATGTCTCTTTTCATGTATTCCAGGGAGGTACATTTCAGGTCATTCTCACCAACATGAACAATGACAGAGTCATATCTGTGCTTTTTCTGGAGTGACCTGAGTGCTTTTGTTATGTGGCGGATTCTGGCTCCCAATAGGCAGCTAACAGTAACCTTCTCCTTGTCCAGCCTAGTGAGTGGGGCGTCAGTGTGCCTGACTATTAAATCACCTATTGCTAGTGTGTTAGGTATGTTATTTCGCCTTAAGGGCTGTGATTGTGCGGCACATTGATTTTGTGTTTTATGTGTTGTCTGGTTTGTGACGGGAGGTGCAGGTTTTGTGGGTGTCTGCTTTGGAGCTCTCTGATCCTTTTTCAGGTATTTATTTAGAGCCTCCGAGTATGATTTAGTGTATTTATGTGTATTTTTTGCCAGTGCTGGTTTAGTAGGTCTATGTGAGGCTGGAGGTATGTTGCAAGTGTTAACCTTCTCCTCATGACTGTCTGTTCCAGTCTTGAGTGGAGAGACCTTAGCCTCCAGTTTGGCTGTATAATTGCATCTCTCGCATATGTTAATGTTTTGTGGTAGGAGGAGAGGGCTGTCTGTATACATGAGCCAGCTGTAACATTGCCTCAGGATACCCAGATTCACCAGCTGGACTGGAGAGTACACCTGAAGTTGCCCTTTGGTCATGCCTGAATAGTAGGGTGAGCTTCTTAGTCACTTGGTTGGTGAGGGGTGGATAAAGAGCCTTGCCCTCCTGGGCAGTCAAGTGTCGGGGTACATTAGTGCTTGCTATGAGGTCTGAGCAAGTGCTGGACTGTAGGATGCTTTTTGAGTGCTTAGGTTGAGAGTTAGACTAGTTTCAAGTGAAAAACTGAAGAGGAGACTTAGTGGAGCCGGGAATAATTTAACCCTAGCTAGTGCTGCCCAGCACACAAAACCGTGCAAACGCAGCTTTTAAACTACTAACTTCTGGGCTGGAACCACTCCTCCAGGGAGAGATGGCTGCTCAAAGTTCCCCTCTCTCACAGGTGAACAGAGAAACTTCCCTCTATCCAAGTAAGGTATGGGCAACTCAGAAACTTGTAACACAGCCCTGAATTCAGTACTAGCCTGAAAACTGGACTATACTAGCTTAGAAAGGCAGGAAACAAGGATTTTTTTTTTTTTGAAAAGATAAGGCAAAAACAGTAAAAAGTACACTTAAAACAGCTTTAAATGACTACAAGCAATCAGGAAAGACTAAAACACTTTAATATGTAGCCTACAACAGTTAAACAATTTATTAAAAGTGCAGGCAGTCAAATAAGTACAATATGTGAAAAAAACAATCTTTTAAATCTCAATAAGTGCTGGAAAAAATCAGCGTTTAGGCGGAAAACAGTTAAGTACAACAAGAAAATACAGAAAACTGATGCTCAGTCACTCAAAGTCTCTCTTTTAAGCTAGAAGGCTTGTATCAGTTTAAGGCTTTCTATTGCTTTCCAGTAGGTTAGTAACAGGAAATATGGGAAACAAGCGCAGAGGTGGTCTTTTAAACCAGAAAGTTGAAAGAGATGGACAACTTCCTGAATGATCAATAAACTACAATTCCTGGGCCAAGAACCACTCCTCTTGTAGTGGACAGGCTACCTAGTACTTACCACTCCCACTGATAAGCTAGAAGACTTCCCTCCAACACAGAAAGGCTTGGGAGGCTCAGAAGCTTACAAAGAGTCCTGGATACAGCGAATCTGTACCTGGACTAGACTAGTTACAGGAAAGGTGGGGAACAAGTGCAAACACAGGCGTTTAAGCCAGCAAGTTGAAAGAGATGGAAAACTGCCTAAATGGCCTATAAAGTACAATTTATGGGCCAAAACCCACTTTTCCTATGGTAGATAGGCTACCTAATGCTTACCACTCCCACTGATAAGCTAGAAGGCTTCCCTCCAACACAGAAAGGCTTGGGGGGCTCAGAAGCTTACAAAGAGTCCTGGATACAGCAAATCTGTACCTGGACTAGACTAGTTATGGGAAAGGGGCTGTGGTGTAGTTCCTGTGTTGTCCATTACCTTACTTGGATAGAAGGAAGTTTCTTTGCTCACCAGTGGGAGTGGGGAGCCTTGAGCAGCCTATCTGTCCCTGTAGGAAGTGACCTCAGCACAAGAAGCTGTAGTAATTGGTTGTTTTGGACCATTTCTAGCTCTTTTGTAGTTCACTGTTTAAAATCCACCTCTGGGTGTTTTTTTCTGGCTATACTACTCAGACAAGCTCCTCGTGGGTCTGCAGAGTGGTCCTAGCAGCAGGGAACTCAGAAAAGCGACTACTTTCTGGATTTAAGTATCTTTGCTTTTTTTTCACTTGGAATAGCTTCTGTAGATTACCCTGAACTAGCTTGAACTGTTTTTTAACTGTTTGCTGCATTATTTTAAAATCTGCACTTAAAGTTACATTTTAGTCAAATTTGATCGAAAGTTTGTTGTTTGTTTGTTTAATTTAACTGTAGAGGCTGCCCACTAAAGTGTGCTAGCCTGTGTAACTAATTTATCACTGTTTCTGCATTTTCTGTGTGTTTCTACCAAAAAAAAACAAAAAAATAATCCTTGTTTTCCCGCCTTCCTCAACTAGTTTAGACCAGTTTACAGGCATTGCTGTATTCTGGGCTGTGGTGTAGTTCCTGTGTTGTCCATTACCTTACTTGGATAGAAGGAAGTTTCTTTGCTCACCAGCGGGAGTGGGGAGCCTTGAGCAGCCTATCTGTCCCTGTAGGAAGTGAACTCAGCACAAGAAGCTGTAGTAATTGGTTGTTTTGGACCATTTCTAGCTCTTTTGTAGTTCACTGTTTAAAATCCGTGTTTGCACGGCTTTGCGCGGTTGTGCGCATAGCGCAGCACCGGTTAAACAAGGTTAAACTTTTTCTGGCATCGCCAAGTCTGCTCTTCAAATTTTCCCTTAAGGAAGCTCTACTCTTAGTATAACCAGACTACTCACTATATTATAAGCCTAGCACTTGTTCTCAATACTTCTCTACTAAGTAAGCACTCTCGTACTAAGTAAAGCACTACATCTACTCACCACCCCTGTGAATATCCACTTCCCTTAAAGGTACAGAACTCCCTTATACTGTTCTAGCATGTCGAGTGGTAGATTACTGGCATCGTCTCCATTTCAGCTGGTCAATCTGGGTATCTTGAGACAATGCTACAATTGTCTCATGTACAGAGTCAACCCTATCCTCCTCCCAACAAACACAAATACATGTGAGAGATGCAACTATATAGCCAAACTGGAGGCTGAACTCTCTCAACTCGGGGCTGGCATGACCAGACAGGAGGAGATGGAAACCACACACACAACAATCCCAGTCCCACATATACCTACCACAACTGCAAACCAAACACATAAAAACACAAAGACATACTCGGAGGCTCTAATAAAAAACTTACCAAAACAACAGAGGCTCCCAAAGCAGACATCCAAAAATCCACCACCTCAAAACAAAACACATGCAACACATACTTCAATAAATCAGTGTGTCAACAAATCACAGCCCTTAAGGCCAAACACCTTGCCTGATACACTAGTAATAGGTGACTCTATAGTCAGACACACTGATGTCCCGCTGACCAGGCTGAACAAGGAGAAGGTGACTGTGAGCTGTCTATCGGGAGCTAGGATCTGCTACATAACAAACGCACTCAGGTCACTCCAAAGCAAGTACAAATATGACTCCGTCATTGTCCATGCTGGTGTGAATGACCTGAGACATACCTCCCTGGACTACATGAAAAGAGACATAGAGGAGCTCTCCGATTATGTAGCCCAGGCTGGTATGACCCTGACCCTGAGCAGCATTCTGCCCTCACCAAGAATGATACCACAATACAAAGACAAGATGATCAGCTTTAACAATTGGCTCACGTACTGGTGTCATTCTAAGGGGATCCAATATCTGTCTGCCTGGGATGACATGTTGGACAAGCCATGCTGCTTCACAAGGGATGGCTTACACCTGTCACCACTGGGCTTCCAGATATTGGCTAAGGCTCTTGCCACCCCCATAGTGCCTTTTTTAGGCAAGGCTCAAAAGACAAACCCACCTCCTTAGACAAAAATGGAAACAAAATAAGGGTAATGCTGCTCAACGCCAGAAGTCTAAATCTCAAGATGCAGGCACTTGATGCACTCCTCAGCATGGAGAACATTGACGTCTGTGCAGTAACTGAAACCTGGTTCAAGGCTCTGGAGAGCACCCCAGTGCTACCAGGCTATACCTCGTATCATGCTTTCCGGCCCCAAAACCTGGGCCGAACCACAAAGGGAGGGGGAGTGTCCATATTCATCAAGGACACCCACACCTCCAGGTTAGTAGCAACACATGAAGCATCAGAGACCATACAGGTGCAACTAACCATAGGCAAAACTGCTATACAACTGGTAGCATGTTACAGACCACCCTCCCAATCTCAAGAACCCCACTCAGCCTTCCTGAAGACATTGGAGGATATGAATATATCACAAAATACCATCATACTAGGAGACTTCAACTACCCAAACATAGATTGGGTACATTATTCTAGCCCTAATACCCTAGCCCAAAGGTTCCTGGAATTCATAAATTCGAATGCACTGGAACAGCTAGTCACCTCTCCCACTAGGGGAGATAATATACTAGACCTGATCATCACAAACATGGGGACAAAATGCTCCACACCAGAGGTATACCCCTCACTAGTGAGATCTGACCACAAACTAATCACCCTGGATGTACATATCCCACCTCCACCCCCAGCACAAAAGACCACCGTGAAAAACTTCTGAAAAGCAGACTTCACTCTTCTTAAGACTGAGATGGTATCCTTTAAGCCCACTGTGCCAGTGGATACCACATCCCACAATGCCGAATCCTTCACAAATGCTTTTTATGGACATCTCCAAGAATGCATGGATCATGCAATCCCAAACAAATCCAAGTCCCTCTCCACCAAAGGTAAGCGTCCTGTCTGGTGGACCTCAGCCATAAACAAATTGTATAACAAAAGAAGGAAGCTACTGCACGTCAGAGCAAAATCCCATGAAGGGAAGACATCTCTGATCAACATTAGCAGAAAAATACGTTCTCTCATAAAAACATCCAAGGACAACTTTGAGAGAAAAATCGCTAAGGACACTAAAGATAACCACAAAGCCTTCTTCAGCTATGTTAGAAACCTGGGTGGAAACCCTCAGGTATGCTCAGAGTTGGTTCACAACAACATAAAATACACTGAACCCACAGATATTGCCAACATTCTGGCTGACAGGTTCAGTGCAAATTTCTCCCCTCCTTCACCCCCAAAAGAAGAAATACTTATCCCAGATGAATGTAATCTCCCTGTCTTCTCAGATGTCCAAGTGAGGACCAGCCCTAAACAAAGCAAAAAACACAGCATCAATGGGGCCTGACAGTATCCCGGGTTGCATGTTACGTGAACTCCAAGAGGAGCTAAACCCACACATAAAAATGCTATTTAACCTTAGCCTTACTTTGGGATATGTACCTGAACACTGGCGTACAGCAACAGTGGTCCCACTCCACAAGGGGGGTGCCTCTACAGACCCTGGGAACTACCGCCCCATAAGCTTAACCAGCCTGGTCTGCAAAGCTATGGAAAGAATCATTATGGAACTCATAAACAGAGACATAGGGGACCTACAGACACTTGACCCCACCCAGTTCGGCTTTGTAAAGTGCAGATCCTGCCTTTTAAACCTGGTTGACTTTTTTGAAACAGTCACTAGAGCCATTGATGAGGGCAAAGCAGTCCATACAGCATACCTAGACTTGGCTAAGGCCTTCGACACAATACCCCACTCAGGCATCATAGATAAGCTCAACAGCTTAAAAGTAAACCCTTATGTCACTAGATGGGTTGCAAACTGCTAAAGGACAGAACCATAAAGTTAAAATCGCTGGAGCAATGTCAGACTCAAAGCCAGTTACAAGTGGTGTCCCACAGGGATATGCCCTGGGACCCCTCTTGTTCAGCATTTATTTCTCAGATGTTAAAGCAAACATGGGAGGGCTGTGGCTGACAAAGTTTGTAGATGACTGCAAACTAGGTGCCATAGTCGATACACCAGCAGACACACACATCCTACAAAAAGGCCTCACAGAAACGGACAACTGGTGCCGGAGTCACAGCCTTAAACTAAATGCCAAAAAATGCATAGTCATCCCCTTTGGGAAAAACAAAATACCCACAAATTATCACATAGACAGCAACCCACTGAGTACGGAAAAAGTAATCAGAGACCTAGGGACCCAAGTCGACAGCGACCTCTCATTTGACACCCACGTTGCCAAAGTGGTTAGAAAAACATTCTACCTTGCACACCTCATCATGAAGGGATTCACATCCAGATCCAAGGTTGTCATTGTACCCCTATATTCCTCCCTCATCAGACCCATGATTGAGTACAATGCCCCATTTGGTATGTACCTCAGCCGGCATTTGCAATAGCTGGAGAGACCACAAAAGTACCTCACCAAGAGGATCAAGAGTCTCCAACATATGTCTCATTCTGCCAGACTAAAGAAACTTCAGCTCTATTCAGTAGCATACCGCCTGCTCAGAGGTGATCTCTGCCTGACGTACAAGGCCATGTTCAATCAGGATCTGATGGACATGCTCCACCTCAAAAAATCCAAATCCATCAGGACCACGAGAGCTAAAGACTTAAACCTTGGCACAAGTATGAATAGGACATGCTGAAAGGATAGATTCATAACCCAGAGGCTTCCTATTCTTTGGAACAGGATCCCAATTCATATTAGGCAGAGCCCCTCACTGACTCTTTTCAAGAGAAATCTTGATGAGTGGATGGGAGATTGCAAGTTTACCCCAGAGGTCACATCTGTGTCACTACTAGACAGGGGCACAGTAAACTAATTCTATTATATAAGGGGACCTTCATTGTGTCACTACTAGACAGAGGCACAGTATTCTAAATTTATTCAGTACAATTTTTGTACCATTTCATGGGGTGGCAAAAGCCACATCACTATGGCTAGGCTTACAAATGCCCCAAGGCAGATAGCCTAGTACTATACTATAAAACTATGAAACTAAGTGCAAACATGGGCTTTAAAACAAGAAAGTTGAGAGAGATGGAAAAAACTGCCCAAACGGCCAATAAACAACAATTTCTGGGCCAGAACCACTCCTCTTGTGGTAGGTAGGCTACCTAGTGCTTACCACTCCCACTGATAAGGTAGAAGGCTTCCCTCCAACACAGAAAGGCTTGTGGGGCTCAGAAGCTTACCAACAGTCCTGGATACAGCAACTCTGTATCTGGACTAGGCTAGTAACAGGAAAGGTGGGAAACAGCGCAAGTGTGGCTTTTAAACCAGAAAGTTGAAAGAGATGGGGAAAAACTGCCCAAACGGCCAGTAGCTACAATTTCTGGGCCAGGAACCACTCCTCTTGTGGTAGATAGACTATCTAATGCTTACCACTCCCACTGATAAGCTAGAAGGCTTCCCTCCAACACAGAAAGGCTTGGGGGGCTCAGAAGCTTACAAAGAGTCATGGATACAGCAAATCTGTACCTGGACTAGACTAGTTACAGGAAAGGTGGGGAACAAGCACAAATGCAGGCTTTTAAGCCAGCAAGTTGAAAGAGATGGAAAACTGCCTAAACGGCCAATAAACTACAATTTATGGGCCAAAACCCACTCTTCCCATGGTAGATAGGCTACCTAATGCTTACCACTCCCACTGATAAGCTAGAAGGCTTCCCTCCAACACAGAAAGGCTTGGGGGGCTCAGAAGCTTACAAAGAGTCCTGGATACAGGAAATCTGTACCTGGACTAGACTAGTTATGGAAAAGGTGGGGATCAAGCGCAAACATGGGCTTTAAAACCAGAAAGTTGAGAGAGATGGAAAAAACTTCCCAAACGGCCAATAAACTACAATTTCTGGGCCAGAACCACTCCTCTTGTGGTAGATAGGTTACCTAGTGCTTACCACTCCCACTGATAAGCTAGAAGGCTTCCCTCCAACACAAAAAGGCTTGCGGGGCTCAGAAGCTTACCACCAGTCCTGGATACAGCAACTCTGTATCTGGACTAGGCTAGTAACAGGAAAAGTGGGAAACAGCGCACGTGCGGCTTTTAAACCAGAAAGTTGAAAGAGATGGGGAAAAACTGCCCAAACGGCCAGTAGTTACAATTTCTGGGCCAGGAACCACTCATCTTGTGGTAGATAGACTACCTAATGCTTACCACTCCCACTGATAAGCTAGAAGGCTTCCGTCCAACACAGAAAGGCTTGGGGGGCTCAGGAGCTTACAAACAGTCCTGGATACAGCAAGTCTGTATCTGAACTAGACAAGTTACAGGAAAGGCAGGAAACAAGCTTGGAATTTTTTTTTTTTACACTTCTTAAACAGTTGAGCCTTGATGGTTTTATTGTTCTTAGGTTTAGGCTTCAACAGATTGGAATTAATAAATAGCATAGTTCTAGTTTGCCTGCAAATTAGTCTTTGAGCAGGTAAGCCAAGAATATTGTCACAGGGTAAGTTTCTAAGATTAATTAAATTCAAGAACACATTGGCATTGTCACGTTTTGACGTTTCAAGTAATTTCTTTGCATTATGCACTGCATGTTCAGCTAGACCATTGGACTAAGGATTTTCAAGTCTACTAGTAACATGTGCAAAGTCCCATTCTTTCACAAATTTCTGAAACAACTGGCTAGTAAATTGAGTACCGTTGTCAGAAAGAACTTTCTGTGGACTACGATGAACTGGGAAATGACATTTCAACTTGGTAGTAACAGCAGTGTAAGTTAGGTTAGGTAGTAGATCAATCTCAAACCAATTCAAATAAGAGTCTAACAAAACCAAATAGTGCTGATTGTTCCACTAAAGATATCATTTGCAAAGATTGACCAAGGTAGTTCAGGAACTGGACTTAGCTGAAGTGGTTCTCTTTGCAAATGTGGTTTAGTACTATGGTATACTGAACAAGAAGAAAGTACTTTATGAATGTTTTTGGTAAGGAAGGCCAAAACACTAACTCTCTAGCTCTTCTCTTAGTGGATGTGGATCCCAGGTAACCATGATGCAAAGGATATACTTTTGTTGTAAGGAAGCAGGAACAACAATTTTAGGACCTTTGAAAATAATGCCAACTTCCATCAACAATTCATCTCTGTAAGAAAAGTAGGTTTGCACTTCAGGTGGTACACTAGATTGCTTTGACAGCCATCCAACATTAATGTAGTGATTGAGCTTCTGTAAAATTGGACCAGTCTGAGTGTGATCTCTTAACTCATCAACTCTAGTGGTGGAATAATTACACACTGACATCACATCAAAGTCAAAATTCTCTGCGTCAAGCTGTTATGTGGTATTTCTGGGCAATCTGAATAAGGTATCAGTCAAATAAAGCAATTTGTCTTTTGTGTAGACCATTTTGAAACTGTACTTTTGCAGTTTGAGCATCATTCTATGCTGTGGAATGAAATCCCGGTATATGTGAGGCAGAGCACCTCGCTGGCCTTGTTCAAGAGAAATCTTGACCAATGGATGGGAGATCGCAGATATACCCCAGGGATTACCTCAGTGTCACTGCTCAACAGAGGCACAGCAAAATAATGGGTATAGTTCCCCATACTAAAGGGGTGGCGTAAGCCACAAAACTATGGGCTAGGCTTGTAAATGCCCTCGGGCAGATAGCCTAGTATGAACCTATGAACCTATGAACCTATTCTTTGTAATTTCGCTGGAGTGGAATACATAAAAAAGTAACTAGAGGTTGGTGGTCAGTTTCAGTCAGACTAACACGACCATAAATATAATCATGAAACTTTAAACATGCAAGCACTATTGCCAAAAGCTCTTTCTCAATTTGAGCATACTGCATCTTAGGTTGGCTAAGTGTTCTAGATGCACAGACTACCAGTCTGCCCTCTTGAAGAATGACTGTGCCAAGACCAAATTTTAAAGCATCACAGGAAAGAGTAACTGGTTTGTTCACGTCATAGTATCTTAATGTAGGTGGGGTGACAATTTTTTGCTTCAGGTCTTCAAATGCCTTCTGGTGGTGTTCCAACCATGACAATGCAACATTTTTGCCTGTTAGCTCACTTAAAGGTGCTGTCAACTCACTGAAGCCTGGTATAAACTTGCCTATATAGTTGTCCATGCCTAGCAAACGGTGTAGAGCTTGTACATTATCTGGTGCTGACATTTCAAGAACAGCGGTTTGCATCGTCAGGTCTGATCTCAAGCCCATACTTGTGAACAAATAGCCAATGTAGGTAACTTCTGGAAGTTTGAATTTACACTTCAGAAGATTGAGCTTCAAGTTCACCTCATGCGCTCTATCTCAAACTTTCTTTTGGTTTCTATCATGCTCTGCTTTACCATTGCCTCCAACCAATAAATCATCTACCATTATGGCACAAGGATAACCCGAAAAAAATTGCTCCACTGCATGCTGAAAGACTTCACTTGCAGAATTTATTCTAAATGGCATCCTTAGGAATCTGTATCTGCAAAACGGAGTACCAAAAGTAGATAGAAATGAAGATTTGCGATCAAGCATCACTTGTCAAAATGAACTCTTTGCATCCAAGACAGAGAAAACAGTGGCATTCGGTATTAGAGCTGCAACTTCTTTGACTGTGCACATCAACTTATACGGTCTCTTCAATGCTTTGTTCAGATCTCTTGAGTCAATACATATCCTGATTTTGTCTGAGCCTTTTTTGTGGGCAGCTACCATAGTCAAAACCCATTCATTTGGTTCTGTGACTGGACAAATTACACCTTGCTGCACCATTTTATCCAACTGAGCTTTAATTTTATCCTGCATAACTATTAGAAATCTTCTTGCTGGTCTGACTACTGGAGTGACCTTTGGGTCTAACTTCATGGAATACACAACTGGAAGTTTGCCTCACTTGTCATTAAAAACATCAGCATATTCTGAGAAAATGGCTTCTGAAAAAATAGAACTTGGAAATGCACTTACATGATGAACTTCTTTAGGAAAAGAAAGCAGATTCATTCTCAGACTATCTTTGAGACCCAGTAAAGATTGCACTGACCTTCTGACTAAGTAAAATAAGAAGTTGTTACAGTTCTTTGTCAAATAACATGAAAGCATCACTGAACCTTCGGTATGAATGTCTTCACCTCCATAAGCAACAAGTCTCACACTACTGGCTATATTGAGTTGTTCATTATTCATTTATTTGTTTACCAGGAAAGTCCAACTTGGAATGAACCCAATTTTCAGCAGAGGTCCAGGGAGAAATCTCCAGATGTTTGTCTTTGTAATATGTGAGGAAACCAGAGCACTCAGAGGAAACCTACACAAACACAAGGAAGACATGCAGACTCCACACAGAAAGCACCCCAGCTGAGAATCGAAGCAAAGAACCTCTTGCTGTGAGGTGACAATGCTACTGCTGCACCACTGCGCCATCCTTGTTGCTTATTAGTTCTCACTTGAGCAAATGTGTCTGCTGATATAACATTACACTTTGAACCAGTGTCTACTTTAAGTTCTGTGGATTTTCCATTAATCCACACAGTACAAAATACTTCTCTCCTTGTTAATAAATTCGCTACAGCAACTCTTTCATCAAGTGCAGATACACCATCCACATAGAAAGCTGACTGCTTCGACTCTACTTAATCAACTTGCTTTTTTCTATAACTTTTCTTTACAACTGTATGAGGCTTACAAAACTTTTGGAAGTGCTTCCATATTTTACACTTATGACATTGCTGACCAAATGCTAAGCACTTCTCTCTTTTAGACTCATGATTCGCACCACAATTGCGACAGTTAACAATAAAGTTAGACTTGGGCTTTGCTGATTCATGCTTGTACTGCACTGAGCTGGAACTTGCTCCCTTTTTAGAATTTGCTGAAAAGCTGCACATCTTCCTTGGAAACCATGTAGTTGCCACATGCTTGGGCCTGCTTTTGCTTGCCATATGTTGCATGCTGTCTACATTTGCTCTAGAACCAACTGAAACCATGCCCTTGTTACTCACAAGCATACTTGTGTGTTTTTCTGTCACCTCATGGATTTGAAAAATATCTATGGCTTTGCTTAACATTAAATCACTATCACAAAGTAAAATCTTTGTCATGGCAGCACTGTTAATACCACACACAAGCCTGTCCTTTATCAGCTTATCTTTTAAGTCACCAAACTGACACATCTTAGCTCCGTTTCTCAGGTCAGTTATATATGCTGCACATGTTTCCTTGGTTTCTGATCTCTCGTGTAAAACAAATGCCTCTCTAGTGTAATATTTGTCTGGGGTTACACATTTCTCCGAACTTCCACTTCAAACACTCTGGGTCTTCCCTTGATTCAGCTTGTACAACAATATGATGGTTTTCACCTTCTCCTTCATATACTGATGGTGCATACACAAATGAACGTTCTGTTTCTATGGCCTCTAACACAGCTAGGGTTAGCAAAATGAATGCCCTGGTACATGCATCTCTATCTGCATAAGCTGCTTGTATAAAAATATCTTACTGTTGCTCAAATATTTTCCAATTTTCTGCAATATTCTGATCAAATACAAGTGGTAGGGGCTTTTCTAATCCATCTGCCATATTAACACATACCAGTCCAGTGAAAGGTTTTGCAAATCAGCGCAAACATACACATATGCACATATGCCAGAAACTTATGCCAGTATTTGTAACTTTGTCCAATGCCTTTGTGTTTCTGAATTTATACCTTTTGGGCTTTTTGAAATAATGCTAATAGACCAATTTGTAGTACCACTGAATAAGTGGGCTTTGCGAAATAAACTTCTTGGGCACTTAATACTCTTGTAATATCATTTGAAAGGCTAAAATGCTAAGGTTATTTATCATCATTTTGCCAAAGTCATTTATCATCATTTTAAGAAACATCTCAAACAACTTTACAATGTGACTGAATAACTCTTGGGCACTGCAATACTCATGTAATGCCATCTTTTGAAAGAAATCATCTCTTGTCAATGTAAGAAACATATCAAATAAATGTACAATGCGAATAAATCAGACAAGAGATATCCAAGTAATTGCACTTTGCACACAATAAACTTTTCAAATACATGCACAGTAATAAGCACACACTGTAAGCACTTTTACACACTTTGAGATACTTTGAATAACTTCAGTTATGCCCTTGATACAATGCCAAGTCATAGTTATGCCAAAACATAGCACTTTGCCAAAACACATGCAGTCGCCTTGCTTTATTTCTGCTTAATGTGCCCTTTTTGCCCTTATTATATTTGTTTTGCTCATTTAAGCCCTTTTCGTGCCCAATGTACTTTTCCTGTACTTGTTTTACGCTAAATATGCCCAGTTTTGCTTGAAACACACTTGTTTTGCTTTAATATGTGCTCGTCTTATCTTTAAACATGCTCGTTTAGCTTTACAGTTAATCGTTCCATCAAATATATTAATTTTAAACATTTCATTTTACTTAACAAACTTTTTGTGCCTTCCGCTTGCTTAATAGTGGGGTTTGTGCCCTTGTAATGCCCCGTTTTGTCTTTTCTATCACGTAAACGATTTGTGCTGCTTCTCATTACCTTTGATTCTTTTCTGGCTCTGATTGTGCTCTTTTATCTTAGCTTTACCTTCACTGACATCTCTGCACCTCATGACTTCAGATTTTATTCTCTTCCATCCTGATTCTGACACCATATCACTCTGCCATTCTGAATGCAATAGAATAGTCTTCATGGGTACTGTTCAAGCAACTTTATTTTATACAAACACATAATTACTTAAGGTTACTGACTTTAACTTCTATACAAAATAGCAACTATGTTTATGCACGCTATCACTGTGACTGCTCTTACAAAATGGCCCCATGGAGTGGATTTTATACGTGCATGTAAAGCCATGACACACTTCTTAAAGATACAGTGCACATCACTTGCACTCCAATCTACAATTGAGTACTAGGGGAAAGACCAAGGGTAGAGAGTTGTTGCAGTAATTTTGGATGGGAAACAGTGTCAAAGGCTTTGGATAGCTCAAGAAATATTATGGAAGTTATTAGTCCTTCATCCCTGCCTTTATTGACTGTATCTGTGAAGGAGAGTAATGCAGTAGTTGTATTATGTGAAGGTATGAAGTCATGCTGGGTGGGAGTAAGTACATTGTTTTGTAGGGTATGATTAAATAGCTGTTTATGTATACATTTTTCTGATAGCTTGGATAGCGGAGACAGTATAGCAATGGAGTGATAATTGGAAATGTCATAGCTTTTACTGCCTTTGTGTAGGGGGGTTATTATGGATTTTTCAGAGGGTGGGGATGTAGGATTCCGTAATGGATGAGTTGATGAGTATACTGAATGGATAAGCTATGGCATCAGCAGTGAATTTTAAGTACTCTCGTGGGAGGTTGTTGGCAGATGGAGAACAAGGTTTTAGTTTGAGCAGTAACCCATGTATGTGGTAAGTGGGTACAGGTTGAAGAGTAAGATGTTGGTGAGGTGTGGTTGTGTCCTGTGGGAGATGGGAAGAAGGGGAGGGGTATTTTTAATAGTTTAGGAGAGGCTGGGGTTGTGCATGGGTGAGAGTTTGAGGGCTTGTTGGAAGGATTGAGTAAACTGAGTATGCTGTCTATGAAATGTGTGTTAAAAGCTTCTGCTATTTGGGATGGGGTTTTATTGGTGGCAGGGGATATATTTCTTTGCTCCAGGGGGTAAGGAGCTGAGAAATGGTATGCCAACATTTTATTGGGTTGTTTTGTGGTTGTTTTTGTGAGAGGTTAGCTGGTGGGAGAAATAGTGCTTCTTATCATTGTTTATCATATGTTTTGCTTGGTTACTCAGCTGTTTATACTTTTGGTAATTTGGTTCACTTTTGTTTTTTTTGTTTTTTTGCCAGTCTTGTCAGGCTTTGTCTCTTGTTACCAATAGGTTTTTGATGGCTTTAGATAGCCAGGGAGCATGATTAGTTTTTATTCTTTTAGTGTGGAGGGGGGCTAGGTTATCAAGGGTGTCTAGGAATGTTTTGTTGAAGTGGCTGACAGCATTGTCTAATGGTAAGGGTTTTAGCATGGACCTGTTTATAGATTTTAGTATTGTGTTAAATTGGTGTTGGTTGAAGTTAGACAAATTATGTGAGGTTTTATAGGTGTGGTTTTTGGTGTTGCGGGTTATGGCTCTGATAGTATAGGTGGGTAGATGGTCACTTAAATTATTTGGTAGCATTCTGAAGTTGGTGTATTTGTGTGGATCTAAAACTAGGATCTAGTCAAGTGTAGTTCCTTGGTCTTTATTTTTTGAAATTCTAGTTGGAACAGAGATAAGCTGAGTAAAACCATATAGGTTTATGCTATTGGTGGTGTGGTCGGAGTTTAGATTTTGCCAATCTATGTTGGTGTCCCCCATGATGATGGTTTCATTAGTTTTGACAGATCCAGGATAGGATGTATTCTAATATGTTGATGTTACTCTCTGGAGGAATATATAGGACTGCACTGCAATCCTATAAATGCAGTCAATAAACATGCACTCATGAAATTTCTTATTCTCATGTGAAAGCCTATGTCTGGTTAACAAAAATGTTTTAATAATATATGTCTATTTTGTAAAGTTTCCAGGATCTGAGAATTTGATTATGAAAGTTTAGCAGAAAATATAATTTAGGATTCATCTGTAGTATAATATAGTATAGTATTTATGGAAAGACAATGAATGCACTATCACTGTAAATAATACTTCCTACTGATAACATTACTATTTATGCAGTTTTAATATTGTTTACTGTTTACAACAAATTTATATTTATCTATGTTATGCTTTTAAGTTCATTTTTCTGAAAAATGTTCAAGAATGCATGCTGTGTGTATGCTAGAGGTGTGACATTCCACACTGCATAGATCTTAATAACAACACCAGGACTCAAACTGGCTCATTGATATATTCCATATTAACACCAGAAATTAGTCGCAGTAGCTCCCTATTGTGATCTGCCCATAGCAGACATATTCCATGTTAACAACATAATTTATCCTCATTGTCTCTCTGTTGTGATCTGCCCATAGTAGACATATCCCACGTTAAAAACATAACTCATTCTCATTGGCTCTCTGTTGTGATATTCCCATAGCTGACACATTCCATGTTAACAACAGAACTCAATCTCATTGACTTTCTGTTGTGATCTGCCCATAACTGATATATAGTCACATTGGCTCTCCGCTATGGTTGGCCCATCACTGATACATTCACTAGCAGATGATCATCATGTAGCTCAGTCCACAAGTTTCCTTATTCTATTCTTTTCAGCTTGACCCTGGACCAGTTTGGCCCTGGACTATGGACAAAGATTTTCAATTAAATTTTGCCAAAACACATAACAGAGTTTCATTCCTCCCTCCTACTTCTCCTGTGGATATCATCAGATGGCATTATATGACCATTTTAACCTACATATATCAGCATTCCATTTACTCAACAAAAAGATCTCAACGTATTAAAAGGCACAGTGTCTTATTTCCTTACTCAGGTTAGTGGTTCTGATTATTTAAGGGCAAAGCACCATATCCCACTGACGTTTGTGTGTATGAAATGCTTCAGTTAGAGATGGTAGGATGGTCAGCTCATTCAGGCTCAAAACGTGTACCTTCAATTCAGGATCCTAGACCCCGAAATCTCTATACCAACTGCCAAACTGTCACTGGAAAGTACCCTTGAGCTTCTGTGCATTTTCAAGGAATGTTGAGCTTCTCTGGATATTCAAGGAATGTAGACTTCAGGGGAAGAGAAGTTTACTATTGCTCATGCTAATGTATACCTGTTTTGTTTAGCAAATGACCACCATCAGTGGTTCTGCTTTAAATTATAAAAGCAATGTTAGTAGCACAATAGGTAGTATATTTGCTTTTAGTGGAGAGAGTTGTGGGTTCTACTCCCACATCGTGTACAACGAGCGCTTCTATTGCAATGCCTCCTTTAAGGAGATAGGGGTGCTGCACTCCTGAGTGTGTCCTCCTTTAGGTGAGGTGTCTAGTAAGTATGAATGTCATGCCAGTTTGACAGCCATTCCCTACTGCAATGCTATCAGCTTACCAATTTCTTTTTTAGATGTAACATGGGCAGTTTATTTTTCAAGGGCAGCAGGCAGTGAATTTGTACATGAAACACTGAAATGCAAAGTTGTTTGCCAACAACAACTCTTCATTAGTTACAGATCTCTTTAATGTGGAATTATTCAGATGACTTTTACTTCTGCAGAGATTGTGTATATTGGCTGATATTGGTGAATTATAATGAAATAAGTTTGAGTAGACTTTTGTGGTTGAAATGTTCTGTAATGTGTAGTTTTTTTCTTATTGGTTCATATGTTTTGTTTCATTGCTTACTGGGAAATGTTTAAACTTACAAATTTAAAATACACTTTAACAACTGTTAATGTATTATACAAGGAATATAATCTAATGCAATAACGATAGTGCATCAAAGAAGACACGTATGTATGCATGGTCCAAGAAATGTGTGCAAGGGGCCTATGGTTTGAAAACAGCCCAAAAGTAAACTTAATCCACCACTGGCCTGCTGCATTGTCTTTGCGTGTGGGTTTCAATGCAATTTCAATGAATGGGAATTTCAAGAGCAGAGAAGCTTATCATTCATGCTAAGTCTGTTTTCATTGTGAGACTGTATTGTTTAGTTTAGAAAATGGCTATCAGTGTTTGGGCTATATAATTTGATAGAAAAGTTTTAAATATCTCTAATCGTTGCAGAAGTAAAGATGAAAATAGTATGGACACTGACTGGTTTGAGCAGTGTTTATGGTAACTGGGGAGAAATAGCCAAGTAATGGGACACTGGAATGGCTGGGGGAGTGCTGTCATTTGGAGGGAGTCTGCTGTATGGGGGAGGGCCTGATCCATTACTCCTCTTAAGGCCTCACTTGACCATGAACCAGCTCTGGCTGTTCTAAATATCTCAATAATTCCTTTAATGCATTTTTACCCAATATTATTGCACTTACTGTCCAAAACAGGCATGTGCTGTCACATATCAACATCCAAGTTCTTTCTCACTTGTCAATAATGTAATAACATGACAGTCTCCTATAAACCATTATTATAGTCCTGTCCAGCACTCACATTTGTAGAAATGAAACACTTAAGTGACTTCTTTTTTTTTTTACAAAACAATATCTAAAGCATTCATTACAAATGATTCCATTTGATCTATTTAAGCATCTCACCATCTGGCTGTACTAAACAAATATAACTTTTCTCTGGATTCCATGTGTCATTTGCCAAACTTAAAAAAAAAGGCATGGTGATTCTACTTGTAAATGCTAGAAGTACTTGCAAAAAAAAAAATCCTGAATTTCAGGACAAGATGTTAACCATTATATCACAAATTATATAGTTCTCAGAAATCAATATTCCTTTATCAAAACAATAATTTTCAGCCACAATATACTACGATCATACATGTGAGAAACAACCTTTTGCAATACCTGGCAAAGATGCCCTTATAATTATAGCAGATGTGAGGCAACAATATTTCCCCATTATTACTTCCATCTTTATCAAAACTGGCCAGGGCTCTAAGCTGCTAACCTTTGCCATAATTTACTTAGCAAATAATACAGCTGATGAGCTATTACTTCTGGGGTGCTAAATTATTCACTTGGACTCGGCCAAAGGAATAAATCTCCAAAAGTAACTGAGTCAATCTTGTTTTCACTTAAATCAGCAATTAAATCACCCAATAAGACAAGTTACTGGTACTAGATGTATACTGGGTATGCACACAGCCAGATTCTAACTGGGCATCCTGCTAACATATGAATGAGCTTTACTCAATTATCCACATACACCAGTTTAAATAGTAATCCATTAATTTAGCCTTGGTCTTAGTCAATCTAAAGGATTTGCTGATTGATGTAATTTGTCATACTTTGCAAAATATTGTATGGTCCATTAAAGAATACTGTGCTAATATCAGCTCTGCCCATGAAAGTTTTAGTAACTTCTTATAAGCCATCCTTGACAGGTGCACACCATCAAAACAAGTCACAATCAAAATTAAAAGCCTGGCTTGGAGGAATTAAGTCTGTTAGGGCAGACAGAGCAGAACTGGATAAACCTGGAAACTGGATAAAAACAGTGGGTAATGAACTTTGTAGAAACATATCTAGAGTTCTGAGGAATAAAAGCAAGATAATTATTAGGCAAGCAAAGAAGGTTTATTAAACAACCCTTCAATAAGAGTTAGAGGTAGTTAGCAGAGTGAATTAAGGGGCTGAGCTGTTAATGAGCTGTATCCTGTGATTTGTGTTTTAATTTGCTCAGCCACCTGCTTAATGCAGGACTCTGAGCAAGTCATTTAATTAAGCAGTGCTCTCAGGCCACCCCTTGAAAGGGACACTCATGGCCAGTGGGTTTACCTGGTTAACAAATAAATAAAATAATAAAAAACAAATGTGATCACCACCCATATAATCTATCTTTTCTTTGGAAGAGCATCCATAAATCTTATAGTTAAGTCTAGTGGCCTAAATGAAAGCCCATAACAATTGTCATCTCAGTGAAAAACTGCCAAAAGTTGAACTCTACCATCCATAATTCCCTAACTAGATATATGTCAAATTATCTGTTTGATGCCCCATACTATGTGCACCAGCATGGAAGTCTTCATAATGAAATAAGCTGACAGCAACTATATGAAAACTGCTCAAAAAAGTAAAATGTCTTGAATCACTAGGCAGTGAGAACATTCTATATTTAGCAAATATCTAACGTTGGTGTTCATTCTGTCATAATGCTGTCTAACAGAAGCATTGTGGAAGACGTGGTCCCAGATACCTAGAAACAGTCCAAACTCATCCCACTTATAAAAAGTGATGATGTAAGTAAAGCTGGGAGCTAACAGCCAATCAACATCTTTAGTCCACTGGCCAAAGTTTTTGAAAACAAAAAAATGTCAAGAAAATTGCAACAAGTTCTCGCACGGGACACTTACACTACCAGCATGAAATCAACTGTCATTATTGCTAATAATATTTACAAGAGTCGGCACAATGCAGCAATCTTCCTTAGCTTCTCACATGCTTTTACATTTTTAACTGCAGTGTCATTATCAACAAACTTAGAGATGCATTTTTTTCATTCTAGCTCCCTGAAATGGTTTACAAGATAACTATCTGGAAGGAAGAAAGCAATATCATGACAGCATGTATTGCCTGTCTACTACCATTCCAAAAACAGAGTTTTCCAAGAATATATCCTTGTTGCACTCCTCTTTTGTATATACACAAATTAGATGTATTTATATACTAATGAAAACAAACTAATTCTGTATCCTGATTATACAATCTTCAATTATGTGCCTACAGTCAAGACAAGCCTATTAATGAACTACAACTAGGGATCAGTTCTATTAAAGACTGA